>NW_026992238.1:1595826-1714398 GCF_028769735.1 Zonotrichia leucophrys gambelii
GGACGCCAACAAGATACCATCTGTATAAGGATAGCAATAACAATTGCTAAATTGCTCTCAGACCTTAGATAAAGCCTGTGCCACAAATCATTGACAAATACTTGGAGAATTTCTCATTTCTTGAGGCAAAACTGTCCACTGATATCTTTGGGCCAGTTCCTCATGATTTAAAGAAGGCACAGTAAAGGCGAACTTTTCCTTAATCATCCAATGGAATTGTAAAAAAGCAATCCTTCAAATCAATGATAATTATTTCCCATCCTTGTGGAATCATTGTAGGCGTTGGGAGATCTGATTGTAAAGCATCCATTGCGGCTATCACAGTGTTTATCCGCAGCAAATCGAGCAAAAGTCTCCATTTACCAGATTTCTTTTCTATTACAAAAACAGGTGTATTCCATGGGCTAAATGATTTTTCAATATGTCCAGCTAGTAATTGTTCTTTCACTAAGCCTCGCAGGGCAAGAAGCTTTTCAGTAGGCAGAGGCCACTGCTCAATCCAGACAGGCTCATCTGTCAGCCATGTCAAAGACACAACCGGATGTTTAAGGCCCTGCATCCCAGTGGCCCCCACTAAAAATCTGTTGTCATTTTAACACCCCATTGGGTTAAGCAATCACCTGCCCATAAATTAGGCTGAGCACTAGTAACATAAGGTCTGATGTTAGCTTGTTGGCCTTCCGGATGTGTTACAGTCATCGCAATAGCAGATAAAGCACCAGCAGTTGGCCCACCTAACCCAACAACTCCAAAGGTTGATTGAGTGGGGGGCCATGTTGGAGGCCAAACAAACTGTGAAATTCTAGTTACATCTGCTCCTGTGTCAAGTAAACCTGATATTGTTGTGGTTTCTGGATGACATCCCTTAGCAGTGACCAAACATTGTATTACCAGATGCTCATCTGTCACCTTTTGAGTCCAAAGAACCTGAGGTGGTCCTGTGGATCCAAAACCTCCAGTGCCACCACTCCAGTCCACTACAGTTGAAACACAACTCATAAAAGGAACAAGTTGAGCAATACAAGTACCTTTTGAATAACAACAGGAGGTTCACTAAAAGACACCATAGCCTGAATTTGTCCCACAGAATCAGAATCAATAAGACCCAAATGGACATTAATACCTTGAACAGTGCTACTAGATCTTCCCATCAGAAAAGCACTCAAACCTTGGCCTATAGGACCATAAGCATCAAGAGGCACTTTACATATACCTCTTGTCAAAATAGTAACTGTGTCAGCTACCGGTATATCAATCCCTGCCGAGCCTCTTGTGGCCCCTGTGTATCGGTCCCAAATGGAGAGCTTTGCAGTGCTGGCAGGGCTCGTGATTGTTGTCGGGGTATTTGTGTCTCCACGCACCCCTCTGAGTTCCTCTTCCAGTTTCCCTGCACTTGTTGACCACCTGAAAAAGATCTTAACTTACAAAATTTAGCAATATGGTCAAAGTTACCACAGCGATAACAAGGCACTTTACTGGCCCAAATTGCCCTAGAGTGTGCAAATTGTCCAGCAGTTTGAGGGCATTGGGTCTTCACATGCCCTGATTCTTCACAAGCAGAACATCTGGGTGAGGACTTCATGACTGTTGCCAAAGCAGCCATTTTATGCTCAACCGAACCAACCTTTGAGCAAGCAACTACAAGATCAGACAGCAAGGGATCTCCCAGTAAAGAATCAATAATTCCCCTGCAATCATCATTCGCATTTTCCTGTGCTGGCTGTTCTGCATAAAATTTGCCTCAACTTATCGTCTTCTGCTTGCTTCTCAAGGGCTGCAGCAACCCTCTCCACAAACTGCAGAAAAGGTTCCTTCACCCCTTGCTGGATGGTAATATACCTTGGTTTAGGAGCTGCCATCTCCTTTGTTTTAAGTAAGGTACTCATACCCAGCTGCTGGGCCTGTGCAAGAACCAAGGGGTCCCATCTTGCCTGCAAATCCGGGTTAGAGAACGGTCCATTGCCCAGCAAGACATCAACTCCCACAGCATGACATGGATCGTGCTGAGGTAACTGCATATTGTCCAATGCTACTCTTTCAACCATTTGTTTCCAGGTAGCTTAAACACACCATACTGCACTGGCTGAAACAGAATCATTGCAAGGTGAACAATATCATAAGGTGCAAGTAAATCAGCATTTAGAACACAAATCACTTGCATCACCTGCGAAGAGTTAACACCATACTGATCTACTTTTGACTGAAGGTCCTGTACAACCCTCCATGCAAAAACCTGATGGCTGTCTTCTTGTCCTGAATTAGGAGCAGCTTTGAAAATGGGAAAAGCCCCAGGCCCACCAGAAGCTGCAGCAGCAACCATCTCCATCCTTTTAGGTGGACCTATTTTCTCTAACAAATTCCAGTCTCCCACTTCAGCTGCTTTCATTCTCACATGCTCCCAAAATTGCAAAGGGTGTCGAGGAGTCACAGCCACCTGGCAGGGAGGCAGAGTCCAAGAAACAGCAGGCCTGGATCTGCTACGAGGTCTAACAGAAAGAGATTCCTGTGTCTTTGTAGATGTACTTATAACCGGCAGTTCATCGTCAGAACTATCACTAGACAGGGAAGGACACTCTGTTAAAGAGTGTAGTTTGTTCAACCAGTTCAGGAGGGAAGGGGGAACAGACAGCTCAACGGGGGGTAGAGCATAGGCAGGCGACTCAAAGGAGGGCAGAGGAGGGCTGGATGGCTCAAGGGAAAGCGGGAGGGAGGGAGCAGCCGGACCACGGGAGGGTGGGGGAGGAGCAACCGACCGAGGGGAGAGGGCAGGGGGAGTAAATGGCCCGGGGAGAGACAGAAGGGCTGATGTCCCAGCCTGTTATTCACTTCACTTCTTCTTTAACTTCATTTTTCTAATTGCTGTGCAGGAGTAAGATACTTTGTTTTAGTACTCAGTTCAACTAACTGTTGAGCAGGCGCATTATACACAGGTTTAACATAGTCTTTTGGAGATAAATGCCGAGGAACAGTCTTTGCCTGCCGTTTGATTCTCACTGTAGCAAACCCTGGGGGAACCTCCACAGCAACTGCAGCAGCCTCCTCAGGGGGAGATACATCAACAGGCTCAGCCTCATCTTCCTCTTGTTCCTCTACTTCAGTTTCTTGCTCTAATTCCTGCTCCTCCAGTTCCTCCCCTCTATCTTGTTCTGCTTTCCATTCCTTCAATGCCTCATACAACAGCCTCCAGGTAGTAGCCAAATCGACAACCGTCATACCCCCTTAGATATCACTTCCTATAGTCTCTTCCAAACTTTTTTCCGTGCCTGGGCACTGAAGGCAGTGTCGACATCAGCTTCAAAGTTCTGTGATTCACACCATATCAGTAAGCTACGAAGAGCATAATCAGAAGTTTGAACATTTTTTCTTTTCAGTAAAGTTTTCCACATGGACAAAACAGTCTTTTCCACATTTGATAAATTATTTCCCATTATTTTTCCCAATTGCTCACCTCGAATCAGATGTCTGAATTCGGTCTGGACCTTCGCAGTGTCCTTGCTGCCTTCATTCATTCCTTTTTAGGGTACCCTTCAATTTTTTTCTCTTTTTACAGTCCAGTTGCAATCACGGCAGACGGCCACCAGATGTCGCTATAGAGCACGACACAGCACAAAGTACCATGACTCCATCAGAAGGGTGCATGAGAGATTTATTATAGCAACATGTTGCTTTTATACTTTTTCAAGATATTTACATTCACTTTACACATTCACTGCCCATTGGTTACAAGAAAGAAACAAAGATCTCAGTGGGTGATCAAGGAGCCACGTCCTTCTGTGAGCCAGCTTGAGTCCATATCTTTTAACTTTCTCTCCTTCATCACATCTCCATGGTGACTACCTTGGTGTCTTCCTTAGGAGAGATATGTGGCTTTCCTTATCATCAGGAAGCCTTTGCTGGCTCACAAGAACAGCACAGAATGTCTTTCCTACAGCCACCTACTAGAACTTTAGTTTACAACACCTTATTACAATTAATGCTGGTTTTAGGCGAAAAGAAAAGTAAGATGAAGTCTTGTATACTAATATGCTTTTCATCATACAAAATCACCCAGAATAGCAGAGGGACTGTGGGCTCAGAGCTCCCTCTGACCCACTAGTGTTAGCTCTTGAAAAGAAATACAAAGCAAAGAGAGAGTAAATTATGTTTTCAGCATGCAATATAAGACAGCCATGTATGAAATCAGACAAAATTTATCATGCTGTAACTCAAGAAGAATATACATTAGCTTTGTTAAAAGCCCCACCTGGGAGACAGAAAAATAAAGATGAAGATAAAGACTTTCCCAAAAAAGAGGAGGACACAAGCTCAAAAAGCACATCCACTCAAACCCATTCCCCTTCTAACTGTCCAATTTTGTCCAGAACCAAGAAGAAAGCAATGTTATAAGCCCCTCTACAAAAAGCAGCAAGACCAGAAAGAAGATAATTAATGATTAAAGTACCATTTCCCTCTTTAATTTACAGGCATAAAAAAAGATTGTTGAAAATTATCACATTATTCTGACACTTACTATCAGACATCTAAGATATGTTATCAAACAACACAACCCAAATTGGGGGGACATCCATTTTCTACTAAATGCTTTCACTAAAACAAAAAAGACTTTAGCAGAAGATCACTGCAAAAGTCAGCAACTAAATGTAAAAGAATTTTTACCCCTCCAAGACCCAAAATGTAATCCAAATAAATCCGCAAAATTAAAGAAATGAGGAAATTATCAAGGGTAAATAGTAGAGTAAAAAAAAGCTATTCTGATGACCATAAATTAGTCTACTTTATATTCTGTTAAGCAGGGGCCTTCCAAAACTCTGTCTGAGTTTCTAGAACATTTAAAAGATACCATATGTCACCATACATCATTACACCCAGAATCCAAGATAGAGATAAATCAGCTAGTTAATTCATTTTAAGACAGTCTGCTAGAGATATTAAGTATAAACTTCAGAAAATCCAAGGGCTAAAAGAAAAAACCCTTTAAGTCTTGCTAGAAGAAGCATAAAAAATATTTAGTAACCGAGAAGAATGACATAAACAAGGAATGAAAGAACTAATAGCAGTAGTACAAAAAAAAATATGAGAAACACAAACAAGGACCGATGTTGGGGAGGATGGAACAGGAAAGCCTTATAAATATGATTGCCTGGCAAAAGATTTTGAGAATATAGAAACTATAAGCGAGATTGAAATGAAAGCAAGTTTTGAGATCCCTTAGTTACTGATCAACTGGAAAACAATGGTGTGGCCAGCCAAAGGTAATCCCCTCTTGATAAAACAATACCCTCTGCAAGCAGGCAGGTCCAAGGGTCAGAGCAGACCCTGCAGCTTGGCAGATAAGGCCCAAAGAGTAAGATTTAGGGTTTAAAATATAACACAGTATGGTAATTGAAATAAACAGGGCCAGGAGACTTCTCCTCCTTTTTTAAGGCCTTTATTAAAAGTGATCAGCTCAGGATTGGGCAGCTGGGCGAGGCTGCAGTCTCCCGTCGCGTCTCCCAGGGCGACTCAGAGGAGGACGATAAGCACAGCTCTGTCCACTAGGGGCAGAGCTGGGGAATCACGTCCTCGTGGGAGCCTTTAGAGTGTGGTGTTCCCGTCCAATGTTGTTTTGGTCTGAGTCTTGCTTCCTCCCAGACCTGGCCCGGGGGCTCTCGAAGACAGGGTGAGGAACAACGAAGGTTTCCAGCGTCTCTGCAGGCTCAGCACTCGGCTCCTCACGTCCAGACATCACTCCAGTCTCTCAACTCTTAGGTGGCTCGTCGTTTTTGGGGTTTTCTCAGTATGTTTGGAGCCGTATTCTCCCACAGCATGCTGGTCCTGGAGTCACTTTGCATACCCCCCCCCCCACCCACCCTCTCAGGTCTCTTCACCCTTCTGGAAAAAGTACACCTTAGCCTCGGGCAAGGCTCTGCTAATACAAAAGGAGCGATTAACCACAACGACCCGTGATTACAATAACAAAACACACAGAACTTTGGGAGGGACAGTGATCTGGCTGCCTTTTTGTAACTTTTTCTCACAAAAAAAATTAACAGAATTTTTGTTCATAACAGTCCCCCCTCTTTTTCTATGATCGAGCTTAAATTCTCAAGCTCGCATCAACTCACAATTTTTTGTTTTGAATCTACTATAAATCTCTTGTGCACTTTGGTAATCATGGTTACTTCACCTTGTTACTTTTCTTGGTTTCTTCAGGTTGGTTTGTACAGCCAATACTGTTTTACTAAAACAGATAAATAAGCATAATAAAAAGAGCAATCCTCCAAGTCCACACACAGTGAGAAAAACTGCCTTTTCCCATACATTTCTTCTGAAAACCTCCAAGTTCTCCCACCCACTGGGATCAAGTATGGAGTTTGATCTTGATTATTTACACATGCTAATCTTTTTATTTCGTTTGAAATCTTCCTTATAATTGAATTCTTTATTTTTAATACTGCCTGGAGCCGGATGACTTTGTTACACACAGATATTGGGATCCGAACTTGGCTTTTACAATTTTGGATTTTCTCAATTTCTATTTCACTTTCCCAGTTTTGTTTAATTTCTCCCAAATCACTATATATAGGAACTCCCAAACTTGATCCAGTTTCTTTAGGTAATAAGAAAATTGGTTTTATCACTCTAGCAATGCAGTTGCCAGACCAGTCTCCTGAAAATTTGGTGTGTGTTGTGGTATCAGAGATAAAACCTAGGGGTTTACACTCATATAAATACTTGTAACAATTTTTCTTACCATTTTCACCATTTCTTTGCTTTTTACTAGATCTGCTGAGCTTGTTTCAGCAGCATCACATTCAAAGCACAACCAGGCTTCCCCTATAGGGCACTCTCCTAGGAGTGGCTGCCTAAAAGTGGCAGTATTGTACGCCACCCAATACACTCTCTTATTTTTCTGATAAAGGACCAATTGGGAGAGGTTAACACAATCAGGGTTAGAACTGATGTGGACTCTCGACAAGGAGATCACTTCCTCCTCATAGCGGGGTTGGTAGCATTCATTGCACGGCTCTCCTGGGCTCCCCAGAGCACCACCAGCAATCAGAGCCATCATTACTACCCTTCCCAAGAGTCCGGTATGGGTCATCTTGCACAGCATGCCCACCTGGCCTTGCCTCTTGGGGAATTTTACTGAGGGGAAGCTTCCAAGCTCTTTAGAGTCCCTTCTACCCGCTTCTATGGTTAAACCTCTTTTGGTCTATTCCCTAACAATTTTGGTTTCCCCCAGGGGAGTGTTCTGTAGAGGATTAACCTGGAGTCTTTAGAAATATTTTGGGGAACTTAAACTAGAATTACTTATTTACAGCCTTAAACTTTTTACCAACATAATTTACACAGAAGAGTCTTGAAACATTTTAAGCAATATTAGAACTCTGATACCAATTTTTCCTATACAGTTCAGTCTTTTTGAATCTCCCTCCTGAGAGTCAACTTTAAATCACAGTATACTCAGGTGAACTAACTTGCGATGTGGATGAATCCTTATCCAGTGCCCGGAGATGAGTGGTGTGGACTCTGGCCCAAAGCCAGAGGGAAAAACTGGGAGTCTGGCCCAATGCCAGAAGGAGAAAGGGGTGGAGTCCGGTCCAATGCCAGAGGAAAAAAAACCTGATGTTGAATCTTGGTCCAATGCCAGAGGGTGAGTGTGATGTGAGTCCAACTTTTTTTTTTTTTGGTCTTCACAGTCGAATTAGTAAGAGTACCTGAAACGGGCTTTCAAACACAGGCATTAATGGTCTGCTATTTAATGATTTTATCAAAACTCAGCTTCTCTGTTTAATGTTATCAGTAATTTCTCTTTTTCCATAGCTTGTATGTTTCTCTCATCAACTTCTACATACTCTGTATTTTGGAAGGAGTTGTATTTCTCAGCTAACTTAACTCTCAAAGTACTCCTATTCTCCTATTTTTCTGTGTATTTAATTCACTGGTTTTCTGTTCTATTTTTCAAGATCTTATTTATTTATCTCTTGCTTCTGTTTCATACTTTCACTTACAGCTTAAATACTTCTTTCAACCCCTTACACCTAATTTTTTTTTTCCCTTATACTATTTTTTAAACAATACACTTCCTTCTAAGGAGGTGTGGTAAACTTGTAATGCACAATCTACATTACTTCTATTCTAACTAGTTTATATTCACTCTCTCATTTCTCATTCACTTTCACACATTCCTCCACACCTTTAAGACACAAACTTTTTGCTAGAAAATCACAGGTCCCTATAGCCCCCCCTCACCTTGGGGTTGGCCCACAGGTCTCAGTATCTCTGGGCCTCTTGGAAGGGCCCTGACTCTTGTTGCCTCTGGTGCACATTCACCTGTGAGGCTGCCTGCGTGTCACTCACGCTCTTACAGCTACGGCTCCCTCACACATCTAGGGAGCAATAGTCTGGTTTGCAGGTCACACACACACACACACACACACACACACACACACCCCCACACACACTTTGGCCACAGCCCCCACCTTCCCGGGGGGCAAAAGCCTGGTTTGCAGGTCACACACACACTTCCACTGCCCCCTTCCCACCTGCCCGGGAAGTTGAGGCTGACTTTGTGACTCACTCTCACACACACAACAAGACAACAATAAGGTACCTTTTACTTTCACACCTCTTATTACAAGTTTAGTCTTTCTACCTAGCTGTTTTTGTCTAACTTCAGATGTTACTTTGTTGAGACGGGACTTATCTACTCCTGTATCAACCAAAAGTTCTAATTCTTCATTTAGGGGGCCCACCTTAAAGTTTACCAAGGGGTTGTCTAGATGTTGCATCAGGTCCCCTAAAGTGTAAAGCCCCTGACCCTCTACTAGTCACCTCTAAGGATCTTCCCTAAATTATCTTGTTCCCTGGCTATTGCCACATCGAGACTGAGCTTTCTACAAAAACTCCTGTTGTGTCCTTGCTCTCCACAGTAATAGCAATGTCGTTCTCTCAAAGGGACTTGAGGTGTCTCTATCCCTTTTGCACCTGACAGTACAAGAGGCCTATCCTTGCCCCCTCCTGGTGGTGGACCTGCCCACCCTGCACTTTCTCTAGCTACAGCAACCATGATCGTAGCCTTGGCCTTTGCTTTTTCTTCCTCCCTCCTTAAATGCACCTTCAATGCCTCTCTTAATAACTCATTAATGTCCTTCTCTTGCCACTCTTCCATCTTTTCCAGTTTTCTCCTTATATCAGGCCAAGATTTGGTAACAAATTGGACTTTTCTAGAGTACAACTGGAAGTTCTGCCTTAGGCGATTAAGCCAGGCAGCAGGAGCTTCATCTTTCTCCTGCGTGCCCTTAAATGCCAATTGGGTGTTAGTTCCTTTGGGAACTGACTCTTTGATCCCCTTTATTATCAAAGACCTATATTCCATCATGGCCTTCCTCCCCTCCTCCTGGTTAGGGTCCCAGCTGGGATCCGTTAGTGGCAATTTCTGTTCGCCTGATGGCACCTGGGGTCCTGGATGGTTATCTTTCTCCCAAATTCTTATGCTAGCCACCCTAATCATCTGGACCTCTTCTGGGGAAAATAATATACTCAGGATGGAATTCATCTCCCCCCAAGTGTAGATATTTGGACCTAGAAATTGATCTACTTGGTTGGCTATGCCCACTGGGTCCTCAACTAAATGCCCCAACTCTTTCTTGAATCCTCTCACCTCAGAAGCAGTTAGAGGAGCATTCACAAAGCCAACATCTCCCACTACTCTTCCCATAGGAACCTGAGGGGAAAGAGTCTCTCGGCCTTGGAGGTCTTGGATCTGGTGCTAAAGTACGGCCCATCTTCAGATGCCAAACTACTTTGAGGGTTATCTGGGTTACCCTGAACTTTCTGCCCATCAGCAGGGGTATTTGCTGATAGCTGTTTATCGGGCGAGGAGACATTTGTGCCCCAACTAGGAGGAGGTAAAGGGACAGCAATAGGAGGGGGAGAAGAGCCTGAGTGGATATTAAGTGGAGGTGGAGAAGGGGTGGAGAATGCAGCAGGTGGAGTAAGCACTTGTGGTGGTGCAGAAGGAACTGGAGGAGATACTGGGTTTATCATAGCGGAAGCTGAAGAGGTAGAAGGAGGAGTCTGAGCAGGTGGTAGTGAGATGGCAGCCGGGGGAAGAACCGGACCTGCCATTTGAGGTGCTTGAAGAAGAGGATTATAAGGTGGAGGGGCAGAAGGAGGCAAATAGTCCAGGGGGTCCCATCTTTTTCTAGTCCTATCATCCCCTCCTTCATTCCCCTCTTTCTTCTTCTGTATCTTAAAAATTTGCACCCCTTCATCCCCAACAGCGCTCTTTACCCAGCAAGCTACATACAATAATTGCTCAGGATCAGTATCGCCTCATGCTTTCAGATAATTATTTAATAGTTGGCACATCCACTTATCCTTTGTCCCACACCAAGGCCATCCTCCTTGCAACTCTTATTCTGGCCACACTTCCATACAATAATGGATCATTTTCACTTTATCTAATCCCTCCATGGCCTCTATAGAATCCCATTTTACTAACAGTTCTCCTAAGGGACTACTGGGAGGTATCTCCCTCAGTCTCTTGCTGGTATTTTTACTATTACACCCTCCCATTTTACAGGTCTCAACAGTAAAAAATCCCAAAGGTGCCTTTACTGACCAGTAATTTCAAAAAGAACCTTCTTTGAGGAGCTTCAGCCTCCTCCACTGAAACTTCAAATTTCTGCCTGATGCTCAGGACTTTATACTGAAACAACTGCCCGATCTCTAGATTGCCTAACTTTCTCCACGTCAGGTCTTACATATATCAGGACTTGAACACACGAAGCCTCAGCCTAAGAATCTGGGTCGTGCCTGACTCCCTCAGTCAGGAAAAACAACTGCCTGATTTTTAGTTTGCCTAACCTGCGCATTTTTAGGCTTCCCCATATCAGGACTTAAAAGCAAACCACAGCCTCCTTCGCTGGGGTTTGTGCCTGACTCCTGTGTCAGGACTTACTTTTGCCTGCAGGGCTTGTGAGCTACCCGAATCCTTCTCGGGACTGACAAAATCTTACGTGAATCCTTCTTGAGACTTACAAATGCTACCCGAATCCTTCTCGGGACTGGCAAATCTGCCTGACTTCTCTCTGTCATGGACTATTTTGCGTGTGTGCCACTCATACACAAATATTACCTCCGCACGCCCGGGGTGGGGGGCCCTTTATTCCCCCTTGGGAGACTCACTCACGCTAATTCCACGTGCTTCCCCCTGTTTCCGGCCGGCTTTCTCGCGAAAGCACGGAACCACGGTACTGAGAGGGCCACTATCACTTTGAAGCTCCGGCTACTGGCCTCCGTCTCATTCACACACACATGCACACGTCTCCCACTCCCGCCACCGGCTTTCTCTCCAATCCGCTGCTCCGGTGCTCCTCTGTGTCGCTGCTCCTGAGCCGATCCCTCTGGTCCTGGTAGCCAGCTGTCCTGAAGTCCAAGATGGCAAGTCTTGAATCTTCTTGCGGCGTGGCTATCTCTGGCGAGCGCCCCCAGCTGAAATAAACAGGGCCAGGAGACTTCTTCTCCTTTTTAATGCCTTTATTAAAAGTGATCAGCTCAGGATTGGGCGGCTCGGTAGGGCTGCAGTCCCCGTCGCGTCTCCCAGGGCGACTCAGAGGAGGAGGATATGTGCAGCTCTGTCCACTAGGGGCAGAGCCGGGGGATCCAGTCCTCGTGGGAGCCTTTAGGGCGTGATATCCCTGTCAGATCTTGGTCCTTTCAGCTTTGTCGGCCCAGTCTGACTGCCAGGGATGACTTCCATGGTCAGGGCGAGAGGGACTCCGCATCTGTGCAGGCTCAGCAATCGGCTCCTCATGTCCAGACACCACTTTAGTCTCTCAATTCTTATTTGGCTCGTTGTTTTTGGGGTTTTCTCTGTGCATTTGGAGCTGTAGTCCCTCGCAGCATGCTGGTGGTGGAGTCACTTTGCATAACCCCTCCCTCTAGGTCTCTTCTCCTCGCTGTTCTAGGAAAGGTACAACTTAGCCTCGAGCAAGGCTCTGCTGATACAAAGGGAGCGATAAGCCGCAACGACTCGTGATTACCATGACAAAACACTAAGAACTCTGGCAGAGACAGAGACCTGGCTGCGTCCCTGTAACTCTTTCTCACAAAAAAAAATATTAACCAAATTTTTGTTCATAACATTAATAACCGTTAAACCTAAAGAAAAAATTAGTAAAGAGATATTAAGTATCTTCCAAAATATAAGCCTTCAATGTACCAAAGAGAGTGGAAAATACCCCTCCCATAGTAATCAAACTTAAAGAGAGACAACCAATGAAAATTAAACAGTACCCCCTGAAAAAAGAATACAAAGAATTAGCCCAATAATTAGGAATTTTTTTACAATTAAGATTATTGAAAAAATGCCAATCTAATTTCAAGACTCCCATCTTACCTGTTCAAAAACCTAAGTAGTAACAAATAGTGTAAAATTTGAAGGCTATCAATAAACTTATAAAATATTTATATCCTATAGTAGCAAATACATATACTTTACTAACTTACTTAACACCTAAGCTAACCTATTTTACTGTTTTAGATCTAAAAGACACTTTCTTTTACCTCCCTATCCACAAAACCAACCAGAAAATTTTTACGTTCAAATGAGAAAACCCTAAAAGTGAACACAAAACCCAACTCACATAGACAGCATTACCTCAAAACTTTAGAAACTCTCCCACTCTGTTTAGAAACCAACTTACAAAAGACCTAAAGTCCTAAGAAGCTCCACCAAAAGAAAGAAAACAATTACAATACGTAATCTTCTAGTAACCACTCCAATGAGAGGCGTGCGTAGGCTAAACAGTAAACCTTTTAAACTTCCTGACTCCAAAAGTATAGAGTATCAAAGAAGAAAGCAAAAGTTGTGAAACAGAGAGTAATCTACCTAGAGTAGAAAGTTAATATTAAACAACAGTCTTTAAAGCAAGCTCACAAAGAAACAATGCACCAAACCCTAAAACCCCAAACAATAAAAACTCTACACCTTGTTAGACATAATAAAGTAGTACAAATGTAAGTTTACAACTATGAACTGCTCTTAAGACTCCTATATACTCTTATTACCAATAGCAATAAAGATCTCCAGTAAACAAAAAAAGCCACACAAGACTTTCACCACTTAAAAAGTATCCTCATATCAACTCCACTTTTAGAACTTCTAAATGTAAATAAACCATTCTTTCCATTTTCCCATAAAAAGTAAGAGATTACCTTAAGAATATTAGCCCAAAACTTAAATCCGTATCAAAAAACAGTTGCTTACTTTTCCAAACAACTAGATACAACAACCAAAAGATAACCAAGTTACCTCAGAACTATAACAACAGTTGTACTAAATAGCCAAGAAACAGACAAGTTTACCCTAAGACAAAAAATAACTATACTAGTATCCTACACAGTGCCCATAGTACTAGAAATAAAAAAAAAAAAAAAAAAAAAAACACTTTCTCCACAGAAATTCTTAAAGTACCATACTATTGATGCAGGGCGCCCCCAACCAGGGAATACTGTGCTCTGACTCCATTATTCAGAAGGGTGAACAATTGCTTTATTAAGCTATACTATGTTACATTACTACTATATTAATACTATATACTAAACTAAAGAAAAACCTGTGACCCTTTTTTAGACAGTCACGACACAGCTTTGACCCAATTGGTCAATCAGTCCAAACAACTATCACCAGAGTCCAATTAACAAACTCCTCTTCGGTAAACAATCTCCATAACACATCCCACATGTGCCAAACAACAGTAGCAGCAAGTAGAGATAAGATTTGTGTTATCTTCTCTCTCTGAGCTTTCTCACTGCCTTCCCCAAGAAAAATCCTGGGAGAGAGAATTATGTCTTTCTCTCTGTTCAGAGAATGTGAATACCACACCAAACTATCATAGTAAAACAAAATAATATAAAAATAATGATAACTAATATTGTCAACCCAGCTTCTTTTCTCAGTAAAAATCAAAAAAAACCCAATACATCACAACTACCTATAAACTATGAAAACTACTTATTCCAACCATCCAAACTTAAAAGACACTCCTTTAGACAATACAAAATCCTAGTTCACTAATAAAAGTACCTATGTTACCAGTAAAAAACAACACACTAAATATACAGTCACTACCTGAAAAGAGTTAACAAAATCCAAACCCTTACCAACAACACCTCTATGCAAAAAAAACCCAAAATAAATACTCAAACCCGTACTTTAAAAATAGCAAAAGAAAAAAAAAACACTATACAAACTCGAAGTACACATTATAGTTGTACACACACACAGACATCTGGAGGGAGGAAGGGCTGTTAACCTCACAAAGAAAAAGCATCAAACATGCACAAAAGATAATCCAACTATTAAAAGCAGTTCAACTCCCTAAAAAAGTAGCAATCATACATTTTAAAACACACCAGAGAGTGAACTCAAGATTAGAAGAAATGAACTAGCAGATAAAAAAGCAAAAGAAGCAGCAAAAAGTAAAATTATCATTAAAAGAGCTCTAATTCCAAATAACCAAATTTCCCTTGAAGATAAGCCAGAAGATAATAAGAAAAATAGAAAACGAATTAAAGATCAAAAAGAGACATATAACCCAGAGGTTATAATCCCTTCCCATTTATTGTAGTCACTAATAAAAAAAGAACACGAAAAACACGCTAAAAAATTAACACCCTAAACCCCTATTTAATTAAAAAATAATTACAAGAATTTATATACCACTATTACTCAAGTAACCCAACAGTGTGATCTTTACCTCCAAACTAACTCCAAGAATACTCCTAAACCAAAATGTAGTCAAATTAGGAAGAGTCATTAACCTAAACAACAGTAATAAATTAACTTTTCAAAACTCCCAAAAAAAGAGCGGGGGGGTAATCAAGATTTATTAATATTAGCAAATACATTTTCAAAGTAGCCAAAAACATTCCCCACCAAAACTATCAAAACTCAAAAAGTGACCAAAGTATTATTACAAAAAATAATACCACACTTCAAAGTTCCAACCACAATATCCTCAAATAGATCACATTTCATTTCCAAGATAGTACAAGAAATTAGCAACCACCTAAGCATAAATTAAAAACATCATACTCCATACAACCCCCAATCAAGTAGCCAATTAAAAAATAAACCATTTAATTAAACAAAAAATTATAAAACTAAAACAAAAAGGTTATTTACCCTAACCTCAAACTCTCCCACTAGCATTATTACAAATTAAAACTAAACCTAAAACTAAAAAAAGTTACATCCCTTTAAAATGCTTTATAAAAGACCATACAGAATACAAAGATATCTACCCACACTAGAGAAGTAACATTATCCACATAAATAGTAACTCTAAATAAACAGCTCAAAGAAATTAAAAACCATGTAGCTAGAACTCAAAACAAAGAATGAAATGAACCAATATATAACATACAGCCTAAAAATTATATATGTATTGTGTCTTAAAAAAACCCTTTAAAACCACAGTAAAAAAAAGTATTCCAAGTACTTCTCACCACTTTCACCACAATTAAAATCAAAAAACAAAATACCTAAATCCACCACTCTCAAGTGAAGAAGGCCCCAGAAGCACCTTAAAAAGTAACACCAAAAAACAGTAAACTAAAACTTACTCAAAATAAGTATATTACAACCAAAAGTAATTAATAATATCATTTACAAAATTGTTCTACGAGCCTGAATGAGAGATGCGTGACTTCAGGCGGCTTTCAAAATGCAGTTTATTGTATCCAAGATGTTACAGCAGTCCAGGTTCATGGGTGACAGAGCCTGCACTTACAGCTGTCAGCTCCAGCTGCAGACAAGCCTGAAGACCCTTTAATTTTGGTTACAATGCATTATATACTTTTCTTTGCTAAACATCATCATACAGAAGAACCAATCTATATCTTAACTTTTGCCTAGAGCCTATCATTACTATAATTACCATGTTCATGTTACTGTTCTCCAGTCACTAAATGTTAGTATGTTACAGTTTAAGCTAGAAGTTGTTTTTCAGTTTTCTTGCAGTGGAAAATTCTGAGACCTTTTTTCTACTTGCAACATTGGCATGTTTGTTTGCATGTGTTATCTTTCTGCTTGGTAAAAACCTCATCTTGTTTGAGGTGGATTTATCCTTTGCTTTAAGCCATAAAACCCCCTTCTAACTAACATACCCTTTGCTTCCTTGGTTATTCAGTAAGACTGGCTCAGCAATTCTTTTCTTCTATATCAAAACTTGCTTCCATCTCTATTTCATTCTCAGGTTCTACATTCAGAGATCTTTCTGCCAAGCATAGATATCTATTAAACTTTCTTGTCAAACTGTCATCCTTCCTGACAGTTCTGTATATAATTGCAATTAAAGTCTTAAAACTAGAAGATACATCTATCCAAAACAATACTAAATAACCTTAGTCCCAAACTTTTATTCAACACACTAAATCCATAAGAAAACATTCTAATATAAAAAAATTAAACCTATCAACTATAGTAATGCACGAGAATCAAATATATAAAAAGCAAAAATAACAAAACCCGAAAACTATAAACACTTCAAGAAATAAAAAAATCAAAGACAAATACCAGATCATCAATGAGACCCCCCATAGGAAAACAAATCAAATTAGTATTTCAACTTTTCCTACATACAAATACCAAGCAGTTTATAACCCAGACAGTCAACAACTGTTATTTCATCCAAAGTAGTCTCTCAAATGTATCAAATTGTTGATACAAATCAACAAATACACCTCAAAAACAAAATTAAAAAAAAACTAAAATATTAGCGACAAGATTAAGTCTTAAACAAAATTAACTAAAAAATATTAATAAACAAATTGACCACTACAACAAGTAAACTAGCAAAGCTAAAACAATCCCTACAATCATTTTTATTAATATTAGGAACTAACCAGTAACAAATTTTAAAAGTGCTACCAAAATAAAAAAAAAACAAAAAACAAAAGCCAGGACCACAAGTTAATAGTAAAAATACTTAATAAAGTTCAAGATAATATATCTTTAGCTTTCAATTATATACAAACACAGTTATCGATACAAACAACAACAACCTTAATCATACGGGAAGGGGGTGAAAGTGATTTTCCAATTAAAATTCAAAAGGATTGTTTAAGATAATAAAATATATTTTTTTAAAGCTTCAATCTTAGTAAACGATAACAAATTTTACCTATAATCCTACTTCTAATGTAACCACTACCTTTGTACTTACTATACATAATATCACTATTTATGTTATTGACCCCATCATCACACTAAAATTAAACCATAAAAAAACAGTACTTTATCCCTCAAAACATAAAATATAGACACAAAAAGTAAATGAGAAGTAATGTGGATACTGACAGTCTGGTCAGAGAGAGAAAGCCAGATAAATGTTCCCAGGAATTGTTCAGGGGAGTTTTGAGAAGGCTGAGAGAAAGAATTAAAACAATCTTGCAGCTGGTGTTTTGAACAGTTGTTTTCTCATAAGATATTTACCAAAGGGTGTCTCCTTAATTAGCCAGTGGTGACGGGGTGTTGATTAAATGACCAATCAGGTCCACCTTTATCGGAACAGTGTATAAAAAGGAATGGTTTTCTAATAAACCCGTTATTAGCCTGCTGAAGGGAGTTATAGTTTGTGTTGCCTCCACTCCCATTCCTGACTCAACAGTGACAAAGTAACAAACAATAAACTTAAAAGCTTGTATTACCCAAGAACAAGTGAGATTCATCTATGAAAGCAACACTATTAATACTCAAAATGTGTCTTAATACTAAATAAATATTTGCCACTTCAAAATTCATCCAGTCACTAATCAAAAAACTGTAATTGTATATACTAATAAAAATTATATATATTTAAAAACTACTTATATTTTTATAAAAATAGATAACAACAATATAGTTTTGCATCATAAAAATAATTCTAATTTTTATATTTATAATTTTATTAAGATTATCAGTTATAATTTTTCATATTTAACACCAGTAACATCTCGCCAACTAATCAAAAACAATTACACAATATATCACAAGCTATCACCTACTCCTATTAGAATAGACCTTACATTAATAAGACCATTAAACACCAAGACCTAATTAAAATTTTTAAAAATATCCAAAAAACAAAAAAACCCCTCTAATTACAGTCCATCATAATACAAAAAACATAAGCAAAATTCTACAGAAAATAAAACAAGATGCAAATCATAACTAATAAAATATAATCTTTAAATAGTTACCAACTACAGCTGAAATTTTCAATACATTATACCACTGCATTATAGTTTTGTTAATATTAGTTAAAAGAAATTTAAAGCGATTATTTATAGTTCTAATTTCGAATTAAAAAATACTACAATGAATAACAGTGTTAACCTCCTTATCAAATATACTTAGCAAAACATTAAGAAACACCTATTATTATAAAAATTTGTATGAAATAAAAAAATTTACTCGTTTTCTAAAAAATAGAAGAATGAGACAGGGGGTTAGAAATTTAACTTGGGGTAGAAACCAATTTTGGATTTAGCTGGAGTCTGCAGTTTGAACTTGTTTAGTTTGTTAACTTGCTGTGCTCGCAAAAGGCCTGCAGAGAGAAATAGGAGATTCAAGGCTACTTAGAAAGGAATACACACATCCAAGCTAAAGAGAGAAAAGGAGACGCCCCACTGACCTTGGGGCTGAAGCAGACGAAAAAACTGAATCTGGCTTACAAGCACCATATTACAGCTATGTGACTGAAGAACTGCGCAGGTTTATAAAAACTGATAAGACAGTTTCATATATATGTATATGTCTTTTATGTATATGCAACAGGTTAGGGGATAAAATAGACTTGAGAATTTTTGAGAGAGTGCATGTCCTTTTAAGAACTATCCCACATGCGTCTAACATTAAAATAGATCATACTAGCTTTACAACTTTTACAAGTTGTAGAGTTTTTTTCCCCACAAATCACTACTACAGCATTTCAATACTTCAATGACCCTGAGACAAAAGGTAATTTTCTTGGCCATGCTGTCCTTCAAAGTTGTGCTCATATGACTTCCTTCTTTTCCATGTCATTTGTAAGAGCCAAAAGAGCCCTAGACATCATCCTTTACTTCACTCATCCTTACTTAATGTCACCTCTGTGGATCTCCATCCACAAAGATAATGTGGAGGGTACATAGTATAGGCCATAGATAGCAAGCCTTAGCCCTTGCCTGGTCTCCATGGTCATCATCCCACACAAGCCAACAAAGGAAATCTTGTGGCTGGTGTCTACTGTGAAAAATAGAGTAGAAAATAAAGAATTTTTCTAAAGTTTAATAAGGGATAAAATAAGAAACAAAAATTCAGTGTTGGGGTGCTCCTGGCCAACAGCCAAAGAACACGCCAGTATATACAGTGTTATCTTTATACAGTTGCATAGCTGAGATACATGCATATTAATGTGTTTCATACATTATTCAAACATTCTTGTGAACTTTCTGATGTTTTGGGAACTCCTTTGTTTGACTTCTTCCCACTCCGGCTTATCTGCATGACATCCTGGGTGTCAGGTCAATATATTTTATTTCTTCTTGTGCCTCCATCCTGCTGTTTCACATCCTCTGATACAGTTTTAGTATGTCCTCCTTAAATTTAACATGATATTCTCTAATTGTCCTCTGGTGCTCCAGTTTGTGTCATGGTTATCTTATCACTTGGAGGGGTTGGTCAGTGGATGGCCTTACACTGTTCTTCTTAGCTACACAAAAGCTTTTTCTATAGTACAATGTCGCTATAGAGTCCTACACGGCGCAAAGCACCAGGACTCCATCAGAATGCTGTTTAGATTTATTTATTGAAGCAGCATGTTGCTTTTATAGTTTTACAAGATGTTTACATTTACTTAATGAACACATACACTGCCCATTGGTCATAAAGAGGAAACAAAGCTTTCAATAGGTGAAAGGAGCCACACCACAATGTAAGCCAACCAAAGTCCAGATCTCTTGCTTACACTTTTTTCTCTCTCTTTCTTCGCGTCTTCATGGTAATAGCCTTGGTAAATTCCTTGAGAGAGATATGAGGCTTTCCTTATCTTCAGGAATCCTTTGCTGGCTCACAAGAACAGCACAGAAATGTCATTCCCACAGTACAATATATTCATCACACTATTATTTCCATAAGTGATACATAGATATTATATTCATTATACCACTATTTCTATAGGTATTACTATGCATACTTAAACTGATAGATTATATTTATAATAACAAGCAGCTAAAAAGAGTTATAATTGGTACTATTTCTAAATACTTATAATTACTAACAACATGCAAAAGCTAATACATAAATTCAAAAGCCAATATTATCTGGTCATTTTTCACATTACTATAGGCCATCCGATAAAGGAGAGGCGATTGGCATAAGAAATCAGGCAAGCAAGGCAGGACTCCAATGTGGCGTCAAAACGGCCTTCTCTTCTGGATGAGCTTGTGAGAAACAAGTGTTCACTTTTGAAAATTTTAATAAACTTTAGCAAAAACTGCAACAAAGGACTAAATAAAGAAAATTGCAGCGCTGGATGCCTGCCCCTTGACTATCAGCCACGTGGCTCATCTACAAAATGAATGCTCCTCCTTTTATATCCTTAGCCTCTCCTAAAGTTTTGTCAGTTCTTTCTCTGCTGTCCATTGATAGAGATTACTTTTTACATCTTGATTAGAGGTCAGGTGTTGTTATGCTGCACCTCCTAGTAACAAGCCAGCCTCCTCTCAATGTCTTGAATACTAAGGCTGTTATAAGGGAGGGAGGGAAAGAGGATTTTGGAATGGCATATTATAATAACATTACTATACATCTACATAATATGTATCTCTTAATTGTGAGAGCCAACTATTACATTACTTATCTATAACAAATCCTACTTTTCCCTTTCTATCAGTCTATTGGGTTGAACAATTAACACTTATTTTTGATTCAGATAATTTACCTTTACTTCTCAAAAAAAAGAAATACTAGCATCTGTGGGCGAGGACGGTGGGAAGAGGAAAAATTGGACAAAATGGAATTACAGAGGCCAAATCAGTCTTGCCCTTCAGTCTCTGTTGGATTAAGAGACAACTGAGGAATGATGGAGGTCTGGTATGTCCTAGATTGCAAGGCAATATGTATTCTATTTGCTATCTGTTAGACATGTGGCAGTTATCTTCTGTTAATTGGGCAGTTTTCTTTATCTCTTCCACATTGGGTGGTTTGTTCATTCAGGCGGAAGTCACATCATATCCAGTGACGTAATTCCGGTTCCTGTGACGTCACTTCTGCCTGAACGAATGAACCATCCAATGATACTCTAGGCAAGGGCTTAGAATTACGAAATACTCAGCGATATCGTAGCAACAGAGACTCTGTGATTCCCATCCATAGGATGATTCGTAAACTGGAGAGCCAAGGGGTGGTCCAGCAAGGCTCATTCACCTTTTAACAGCCCTATACGGCCAGTGCGTAAGTTCAGTGAAAAATGGAGATGGACGATGGATTACCGTGGCCTGAATGAGGTCACATCACCACTGAGCACTGCCGTGCCAGACATGTTGGGCTTCAGTACGAGCTGGAGTCCAAGGCAGCAAAGTGGTACGCGACCATCGATATTGCCAATGCCTTCTTCTCCATTCCTTTGGCATCAGAATGCAGGTTTCAGTTTGCTTTCACCTGGAGGGGAGTGCAGTACTCCTGGAACTGACTGCTCCAGGGGTGGAAGCACAGTCCCACCATCTGCCATGGACTGATCCAGACCGCACTGGTAAAGGGCAAGGTTCCCAAACATCTACAGTATATTGATGACATCATTGTATGGGGGAACACAGCAGGGGAAGTCTTCAAAAAAGGAGAGAAGATTACCAGATTCTGCTGAAAGCTGGTTTTGCCATAAAACGAAGCAAGGTTAAGGGACCAGCTCAAGAAATTCAGTTTCTAGGAGTCAAGTGGCAAGATGGACGTCATCAGATCCCGACAGAGGTAATCAACAAGATCACCACTATGTCTCCACCTACCAACAAGAAAGAAGCACAAGTTTTCCTAGGTGACGTAGGCTTTTGGAGAATGCACATTCGTGAGTACAGCCAGATTGTGAGCCCTCTCTACCTGGTCACCCGCAAGAAGAACAATTTCCACTGGGGCCCTGAACAGCAACAAGCCTTCACCCAGATCAAGCAGGAAATCGCTCATGCAGTAGTCCTTGGCCCAGTCAGGACGGGACCAGAGGTGAAGAATGTGCTCTACTCTGCAGCCGGGAACCATGGTCTGTCCTGGAGCCTTTGGAAGAAGGTGCCTGGGGAGACTTGGGGTTGACCACTGGGATTCTGGAGCAGGAGCTACTGAGGCTCTGAAGCCAACTACACTCCCACAGAGAAGGAAATCATGGCTGCCTATGAAGGAGTCCAAGCCGCCTCAGAGGTGATTGGCACTGAAATGCAGCTGCTTCTGGAACCCTGACTACCAGTGCTGGGGTGGATGTATAAAGGAAAGGTTCCTTCCACACATCACACCACTGACACCACATGGAACAAATGGATTGTCGTCATCACCCAGCGCACCTATATTGGAAATCCGAATCGCCCTGGGATTCTGGAAATTATAACAAACAGGCCTGAAGGGGAAACTTTTGGATTATCTTCTGAAGAAGAAGAGGAGCAAGTGGAGTGTGCCCAGGAAGCCCCATCAAATAATGAGCTACCAGAGACTGAAAGACGATATGACCCCTTCACTGATGGTTCCTGCTGAATTGTAGGCACTAACTGGAAATGGAAAGCTGCAGTATGGAGCCCCACACAACGAATTGCACGGGCTACAGAGGGACAAGGTGGATCAAGTCAGATTGCAGTTCTTAAAGCCGTCCAGCTGACTGTGGATATTGCCGAATGAGAGAAATGGCCGAGGTTCTATCTCTACACCAACTCATGGATTGTAGCTAATGCTCTGTGGGGACAGCTGGGCCACCAAGATTTGGCAGGACATTGCCACCTAAGTAGAGAGGCTGACTGTGAAGATTCAACATGTGGATGCACATGTACTCAAGAGTTGGGTACATATAATAAACTGATTCTATTTTGCCTTCTGATTACGGGAGTCGTTCATTCCATCCCTGACTCAACAGCGTCAATGGGCCAGTAACTGAGGGATGGACCTTACTGTGGGCAACATCTCACATGTCATCCACATCTGTGAGACCTGCGCTGCAATCAAACAGGCCAAGTGGGTGAAGCCTCTGTGGTACGGTGGGCGATGGTTGAAGTACAGGTATGGGGAAGCCTGGCAAATTGACTACATCACGCTTCCCCAAATCCGCCAAGGCAAGCGCTACATGCTGACAATGGTGGAAGCAAACACAGGATGATTGGAAGCCTACCCTGTGCTTTGTGCTACTGCCCGGAACACCATCTTGGGCCTAGAAAAGTAAGTCCTGTGGAGATATGGCACCCCTGACAGAATTGAGTTGGACAACGGAACCCATTTCAAGAGCGGCCTTATAAACTCCTGGGCCAGAGAACATGGTATTGAATGGATATATCATATCCCCTATCATGCACCAGCTGCCAGGAAAGTTGAACGATGCAACTGACTACTTAAGAATACCCTGAAGGCACTTGGTGGGGGGACCTTCAAAAATTGGGAATTAAACTTAGCAAAAGCCACCTGGATGGTCAACACCAGAGGGTCCATCAATCGAGCTGGTCCGACTCAGTATGAACCCCTGCACACAGTGGATGGAGATAAAGTTTCTGTGATACACATGAAAGGTATATTAGGAAAGACTATTTGGATTAATCCCACCTCAGGCAAAGACAAACCCATACGTGGGATTGCTTTTGCTCAAGGACCTGGTTACACTTTGTGAGTAATGCAGAAAGATGGAGAAAGCTGTTGTGCACCACAGGGAAACCTAGTCTTAAGTGAGAACTATGTGTAAGGTTTCATTGTGATGCAGATGGAAATAGAATAAGGGGTGGATAATGTCTTAGATTGCAAGGCAATATGTATTCTATTTGGATCTGTTAGAGGTGTGGCAGTTATCTTCTGTTAATTGGGCAGTTTTATTAATCCCTTCCACAAACCAATCCTCCCTCAGGAGAGACATCTGCTGTTAGTGGGCTATTGAATGTCACTGCATGACTGATAAAAAATACAACATCCCATTGCGAGATGCCCTGCCCAGAGGGAGGAGCCTAGCATTCCTAACTGGATATAATCTGAGTTTTTGGGACACCAGATCAGCCTTTCTGCTGGATTCCCAGAGAAACAGCTGCTCTCTTCCACTGGATCTTCAGAGGAAGACTACACCCTTCTACAGGATCACTGCTCCAACAGAACCACATCCACCACTCCAGGAGGACTGCAAGGACTGCAGCCACAATTCCAATTGGACTGCTACCAACACCCTGACCAACAAGGTGTCAGGTTTTGTTCTGACTCTGTTAGTGGTTTTTCTTTTGTATTATTGTATGTATTTTGTTGCGGTTTTTTTTTCCTTTTCCTAATAAATTGTATTTCTGACTTGGAGTGTCCCACTGGTTTTGCTTTCAAACCACAACAGTATGGCTTTCTTGTTCCCACCTTACCATGCCTACAGGGTTGCTACCCGCAGTAGGGCTTTAATCTTCTCGGTGGTGAACACAGGGGCCAACCCAGTCTTGCTGTCTATATTTTTTTGTTTTACCTGATTTGTTGGTTCTTAAGTAAACTGTCTCAATACTCCATATGGTTCTTTGTGTACCTTCCCTCAACAGATGCTTGTAATTCTTATCTATTAAAATAGGATAATTGCATCAATAAACTATACAGTTCAAACTCCTTGCCCAAAGTGTTAGTTAAAACAATCTTTAAGCCGGCTGGGGAAAGCTCAATTCTCCTTTTGGATGTCTTCAAGCTTCTTCAGTTATCTCTAGTCCATTCTTTGGGTTCTTTCACTGGGTTTTGAATTCTGTTGACATGAGTCCACTTCTGCTCTGCAGTTCACACAGCTGATTCACAGGTTAGCAGTGCCTGAAAGGGACTTCCCCAATGAGGGGTTAATCTAAAGACTATGCACATAGCACTGCTTCATATGTTTCATTATTTGAACTTACTACTGCTGACACAAGGGAATTGCATGGTCTAGGAAGTATTACAATCGCAGAGAGGTTTAGTACTTGGCTTAGTATCTTGTTTTGATGGAAGCAGTTCCTAGGGAACGTGTGTTAGAACAGTAGTGAATTACAGCCATTATAGATACTTCTGTTTATAGGGATTTAATGGAAACGTCAACATTTTTAAATTTGGTGGAAATCACTGTACATAACCTTACATAAACTTCTTGTAAACCTATATGTAGAGGCACCTTTTTTCTTTTTACAAGAACAGAGTGTACACAGAGAGCCAGGGGCTACTTCAGCTAGCAGAGCTAGGTAGTGCCATACACACAAACACATATTTACACACCCGTTTGCTTTTCTAGGTGGGACAGTAGTCAGGTGTATGGAGCTGTGCATCTAGAGCTATGTCTCTGGGCGTGCCTAGCTTGTGTATGTACGCAGGAACATGTGGAGAGCTAGTATACTTACACACACATACTTACTCACTTGCACAGAGTTCTTGTGTACTACGGTACCCGCTAGCAGCACACACTTGTGTATACTTAATTAGTTACACCAGCACACGTGTTACACAGACACTCACATATCCATTTTACTGATTTCGCATTACAACTTGCAACTAGTCCTTGTACAGAGAAAACTCTCCGGTCATCCTGTCTCTCTTGCTTTTGTTTCAAAGTTCAAGGGGCCCTTCTTTTCTCTTCAGCTTGGAAATTCGCATTCCTTTTTCCTCGGCTGAGGCAGCTTTTCTGAGCGCAGCAAAGCTAACAGACTAAACAAGTTCACTTATGCTAGCAAGCTACAGACTTAATAATTCAAAGAGGCACATTTCACCTAAATCCAAAATGGATTTCTACTCTGTTAAATTTCCACTCTGTTTCAAGTGTTATAGACATTAATACACATGTCTCACACAGTGCTATGTTCACACTAGCAGAACCTGTGCTTATTCACAAGCACAGAGCTGTGCACAGACCCACTCACACTTGAGAGTATGTGATTTAACACACGTGTAAACAGCAGTGCACACATCATGGGTATACTTCAGTGTATCTATGTGAATAGTGCTGTGTACACCAGTATACATGCACACTGTGTAAAGCAGGATGTGCACACCCAAATCTGGGCACACCAGAAAACCACATGTGCACACAGAATTGTACACACATGTTCATCACCCTGTCAGAGCTCTCTTGGCTCTGACACTTCTGTGGGTCTCCCATGTCATGGCAAGGATGGGGACAGAAGAAGGAAGCATGGGTGTGACATTGTGGTTTAGTTCAAAGAGCACTTGCTGTGCCCTTGGGGCGGGAGCAGACAGGCCTGTCATCTGGGACCAAAGGAGAGAAAGGCATCGGTGTCCAAACCTCCCAACACTTAACACTCTTCTTGGCAACCATGAGATTAAAAGCTTGAAGACAAAGAAATGCCCAGAAGTTCAGCAACCCAGAGGAGGGCAAGAGAAGAGGGAAGAGAATCCTCCCTTTTCCCCTGGGTACCCCCCAGTAGCAAACTACAGGTCCCCTCAGTGAGGCCCACCCTCTTAATTAGCTAAAAGGAATGATTTGCAGAAAGAAAAAAAATCCACAACTTTGTAAAAATTGTAAAGCCGGTATGGTTATTACAGTGCTGGATGCATGTGGGGATCGTTGTCCCCCTAAAGGACATGCGCACCCCTAAGAACCCCGGATCATTTTTTTATCTCCCTTACAAATCCATATGCATAGAATTTCACAATAGGTTAATGCATATTCATTTTACTGATTTCGAACTACACTTGCAGCTAGTTACCCTTGCAGGTAGTTTTTTTTATCAGAAAGTACAGAAAGAACTCCTGGGTCACCCTGCCCTGTCTCCCACAGCCTCACTGTCTGTTTCAAAGTTCAAGGGGCCCCCCCTCTTATCTCTGTCCTTGAGCTGAAGCAGTTTCTTTCATCATAGTTGGTTTTTTTTTTTTTGCAAGAACAGGCAGTCAGACCAAACAGCTATGTTTACAAGCTACAGGCTTAATTCAAAGCGGTACATTTTACCTAAATCTAAAATGAATTTCTACTCTGGAAAATTCCCACTGTGTCAGGAGAAAGAATGAAAACAAGTGAAGAACTGAAGAGCTTATTCAGTTCTGCTCCTCTACCCTCCCTACAGCAGCGTGAGGGCATTGCTCAGAGAGGGTCAGGTGTGTCTGTGCTCTTTGGTTATGCTGAAAAGTGAGGAAGAAAAGGTGGAGCAGCAGGGCAGAGCTTGAGGATTCTAGCCAGCTCCCTGACTGTCCAGGAGAGGCGAGCTGTTACTTGTTAAGCTGAGGTACTAAAGAAGAAGTAACAGCTTGTTGCTGTTGAGGCAGTCACGACACAAAGCAGAGACCACAAGCAGTCTCAGATGGCAACTCTTTATTATCGAACATGACTGACCTTTTATTCAATTTCCAGTTGTTTATGCTTCTTCTACCGTAACTATTGGCCACAATAAATCAACATAACACTATTGGTGAAAAGTTACAGTCACTTCAACTAACTTTCTAAAAATACTTCATCCAGCTGCAAAGTTCTCTTCTTTCTTCAGTTCCTCACTTCTCTTGGTCTCCTTGGTTACAGCCTTGGAGAGAGCTCCTTATCAGCTTCCTCTTGCTTCTCAGCTTCTTCTGGCTCCTTTAGCTAACAGGCCTGCTGTAGCCCCTTTCATACAGGTACCGTTTAGCATACAGAAAGCTCAGAGTACTTTCAGATTAAATCAGAATCTTCTGCTTTAGACAGCCTGATAATTGGCTCCTTAGGCACAACTGGAAAAGCATCCCAGCTTGGGGTGAAAGATCATGGAACATAGCGTACTGGAGGAAGAGTAAACAGTTGAAACAACTGACTTCAGAGAAAGGCAGTAGCTTAAGCAAATACATTGGCCCTGCTGAACTCCTACAGAAGCAGATTACCAGATACCCCAAACACCAGCTAGAACATTGATTTATCTTGTGTGATATTAATGCTTTCTATACCCAAAGCATGACATCTTTACAGAGCCCCCTCCAGAAGTGGGATTCGTCATGCAAGACAATGGGGGAAGGAGACAGGCCACTACTTGTGATTAACAACCTCCAGCACGTTTTAGTTCGGGCTGATTGTTTTTGTATTGGGTGTGGTCCATGCAGAGGCAGGACACAAATGACTTAACTGAATCATCAAAGAGTTTAATGAAGTGGAAGAGCAGCGGCCATTCATTTCCCACAGGACAGGAAGCTCAAGTATCCAACCAACACATGCATAATGACAGGAAGCCTGCAAGTGCATAGGAAGAGTCTGTCTTTTATACTACATGCAAACCTTAAGTTCAAAAGCAGAAGACATCCCTAACTGTTAACTTTCAGCATCTTAATAACTAAGTCATATGGGATTGTAATATATGTTATAAAGTAATTCATGCTTAAGGGAAGAATGTATAAAATAAAGATTGTAAAAAGAATCTAACATCCAACAAGCCTCTGACCAGGAGCAACCTGGAGACAGATTACCACACTGGAATTACAAAACTCCTGGTGGCAGCAGGAGAACAATGCCTCGTTTACCAATAAAAGAATGTGGCTGGGGTGGGGAGATGGGCTTCCTCCGGAGCCATCAGGGAACACCCAAGGGCGATCATCACTTGATAGATATCATCAATCAAGATAAACTGAAGTCGCCAAGAAACATACATCTGAATACACAACTTCCCCTGACATGATCAGCTCCTACCACTACTCAGGAAACAGCAATTGTCAAGCCCTGCACTGTGAAAGAAATCTTCATAAATATGAGGAGGTTCAAAAGAAATTGGGGCACCTCTGCCTCAGGCATAAAGAACTGTATAAAACAGCCCCTCTGGAAATGGCATTCCTGAACAGAGGGATATCTGATGTGATAGAGGTTGGATCCAGGTTCACGCAGTGCCGATCCTGGGCGGACGCTGTCTCTTTGACTGTGGTTTTTGAGGACCGTATTTTGGTCGCAAAAATAAAATCTTTCGCATTTATTAATTTGGCTTTCTTGATGATCATTTATAACGGGATATTACCTTAAAGTTAACATTGCATAGGCAACGGCTGCACTGTTTTCCCCCCAGTCTAAGCAACTCGCTCTATTTTCCAGTACCAACACTCGTGACCCTTGCAAGAATGCTGTTATCATGGTCTTACTTCCCCACAAAAACAAGTTCTGGAAAGCTATTGCAGCCTGCAGGATGACCACTTTATATATATATATTTCAAAACTAAAGAAACCCGTAATTCCTTGCCCTAATAATCCAGTTTGCGGGTTCAGAACAAAAGCCTAGCACAGCGAAGCTGCGAAACCTCTTCTATGCAGTTAGGAGACACATTGAGACCAACTCACCGTGGGACGCCCTCCACTACACGTGCACATGACATGGTGGAGGTGGGGTGCGAGGCAAGTCAGGACAACACCAGCAACCCAGTACGCCTGCGGCAGCTGGAGCAGTGGGGGTGCAGCTCAGAACAAGCTTAGGGGATTGTTATGAACAAAAATTCGGTTAATATTTTTTTGTGAGAAAGAGTTACAGGGAGGCAGCCAGATCTCTGTCCCCGCCAAGGTTCTGCGTGCTTTGTTATTGTAATCAGGGGTCATTGTAGCTTATCGCCCCTTTTGTATTAGTAAAAGCCCTGACTAAGGCAAGGCAATGGCCCTTCCCCGAGGCTAAGGTGTACTCTTCCCAGCATAGGGAAGACACCTGAGAGGGTGGGGGGGGGTTGTGCAAAGTGACTCCAAGACCAGCATGCTTTTTGGGACCCCGACTCCAAAGGCACAGAGAAAACCCCAAAAACAACGAGCCAAATAAGAGTTGAGAGACTAAAGTGATGTCTGGACGTGAGGAGCCGAGTGCTGAGCCTGCAGAGATGCTGAACACCTTCGGAGCCCCTCTCGCCCCGAGCAGAGTCGTCCCGACGCCGGGACCGGGCGGGACAGAGCCAGGGAAAGCAAGATCTGACGGGGACATCACGCCCTAAAGGCTCCCACGAGGACTGGATCCCCCGGCTCTGCCCCTAGTGGACAGAGCTGCGCATATCCTCCTCCTCTGAGTCGCCCTGGGAGACGCGACGGGGACTGCAGCCCTGCCGAGCCGCCCAATCCTGAGCTGATCACTTTTAATAAAGGCATTAAAAAGGAGAAGAAGTCTCCTGGCCCTGTTTATTTCAGGGATGGTGCAGTAGAGAGCGCCACTACCCAGAGAGGCCCCGTCCGTCCCCCGTCCCTGCACGCACCCACAGCAGCAGCCCCACTCCACACCCGACTGTGTGCCCGGGCATCGTGCACTGGGTCCTCTGCTCAGATGCCCGCAAACGTGGGGGAGGGGGGGGGATGGGAAGAGAAACCGCACACAGAGAAAGCTGCCGTTACCTCCTCGTCCTCGTCACTGACGATACCAGTAATATGCCTTGCAGATAATCTTTCCAAAGGCAGTAGTGGTGCCAGCAGAGCAAGAAGAAAACACCCTGATACTCTCATCAGACAAGGACAACACCTGTTGTGCCCCCCCTCTTCCTCCACTCCGCCATGCTCTCCACGGTTCCCATTGGGCCGACAGATGCTCGCCAGCCGATCCCGCATCTCGATTCGCTGTCTGGTCCACCCTCCTCAAGCTGCTGCTTATCGAGGTTCAAGGATTTGCATGCCCTTGGGGCACAGAGTGATCTGCCTCGTATAGTGCTGCAACCCTGAGGATGGTCTACGAGGTCACAGAAGAGGCTGTAGTAGCTACAAGTACTGTTTCTTGTTATTTGTTACTGCGTCAAGTCCACCCCAAAGGTGCCTGTGCCTTTTTGGTGCTGCTCCCTCCAGTCAAATGACTTCTTTGGCCAGGGCAGGCCTGGCCTTAACTTCTCAGGACATTTTGAAAAACCAACATGAAAAATGTGTATTTTATTATTGGCTTTTAGCAAAAATTATAATGAATATTATATGTGTTATGTTAGAAAGTTATGCTGTATTAATTTTCTTAAGTAGTGTGTTAAATATAGTTTTTGGTTATAACATAATGGTCAAATAGAAACTATGCTATTTAAGATACTTTTTAAAAGAGAGGACTCCGAGATAGCAGCCACAGGACACCCAAATCTTTCAGAGAAAAAGAATTTATTGTTCTCTTATCAGAAGAAACTAACTTCTTCCCACCTCGCTCAGCCCTAAAGATGCCATTAGGATTAAGAGGAAGAAGTTGACACTGACCTGACAGAATCCTTTGTTTGAATGGAATTTATGCATCATGCATGAGGTATATGACTATGCAGCCGACTGTTGTTTTTAAGGGTTAATTCTCTGTTAATGTGTGTCCTTTGTTGGGCTTATTTTGCCCAGAAAAAGGTACCCGGACTGTCTGTAACTCTTTGTTTTTATTGTCTCATATTGTCCTAAATCCTAATTTTCCAAATTTTTATTACTCTAATTACATTACTATTTTTTAATAACCATTTTATTACTATTAAACTTTTAAAATTTTAAAAACAAGTGATTGGTGTTTTTCACAGGTCTCAGCTCTCTTCACAGAGGGCAGCAGGCACAACTTCCCGAGGATTTTTCCCGGGGAAGGCAGTGAGAAGCACAGAGAGAAGAGAAAACAATTCTTCAGTATAGTACAGTATCTCTTTAGTATATTTATAATATAGCATTAATGTAATACAGTATAGTTTTAATAAAGCAACAGTTCAGCATTCTGGTTCATGGAGCCAGAGCACATTATTTCCTGCATTGGGGGCAGCCTGCATCGATACCAACAGAAGTTGCTCTACATTGTTTGCTGAAAGCCCCATTTCCCTTGTAGACATTTCTAAGCTACACGTCTCCTGGAAGCAAATAAAATGCAAAGCATGCATTCGGCACTGCTGGCTTGAGGGCTCAGGAGAGTAGGAATTGCGTTAAGCTGGATAGGAGGCTTTTAGAAAAGTAGGCAGTGCCCTCAAAGCTGCCCAAGGGTGGTCTGTGGTGTCCTGCAGCCCCGGGGACAGTGAGCACCTTGAATGGTCCACACAACTGTCTTGTAACATATATGAACCCTGCTTTCCTCTATATCAGGCTAAGGATATCCTTTGGCCACCTTTGAGGCAAGAGCACATTGTCCTATTTTGCAAAGCTGCTTTCCAGCCGATCGGCCTCCAGCATGTACTGGTGCATGGGGTTGTGCCTCCCCAGGTGCAGGACTTGTGTATGCACAGGTTCCTCAGGTGGTCTCAAAAGACATAATTTCCTGTGTTGGGAGGGACTTTGTTCCCCAAGTCCCTGCCTTGAGGTTCAGGGTTTTGAGAACTAAAGTAATGACAGTGAAAATGGAGTAAAATAAAACCCCAAGTAAAACAGCCATCTCCATGTTGCTTCTCACTCGACATCCTGGCTCATTTATCAGTGGGGGAAAAGGGGGGTGTCATCTTCAGTCTTCCTTTTCTGACCAATGCACTTGTGGAAGCCCATCGTATGATTCTTTGCTTCCCTTGACAAATTCAGCTGCAGCTTTGCCTTAGTTTTTCTGATCCCATCCCTACAGACCTGGGAGGCATCTTTAGAATCTTCCCAGAATGCGTGTGCCTGCTTCCACTACCTATGCATTTCCTCCTTGTGCTTCGGCTTGTTATAGATAAGCAATGTAACAGTTGGCTCTCACAATTAAGAGATACATATTATGTAGATGTATAGTAATGTTATTATAATATGTCATGGCATAGTCCTCTTTCTCTCCCCCCCTTGTAATAGCCTTAGTAGTCAAGACATTTAGAGGAGGCCAGCTTGTTACCAGGAGGCACAGCATAACAGTACCTGACCTCCAATCATGATGTAAAAAGTAATCTCCACCAATGGACGACAGAGAGTTGACTGACAAAACTTTGGGAGGGTCTAAGGATATAAAAGGCAGAACATCCATTCTGTAGATGAGCCATGTGGCTGGAAGTCACGCGGCGGGGGCAGGGGGGCAGGCATCCAGGGCTGTAATTTTTCCTTATTTAGTCCTTTGTTGGAGTTTTTGTTAAAAGTTTAATAAAATTTTTTTAAGTGAGCAGTTGTTTCTCAAAATCGGGGCCTTTTCTGGATAAATCTCATCTCCATGGCTGTACGAGATTTCGAAGGAGAAGCGTGCCCTGCCGCAAGTTCGGCAGCTCTGTCGAGTTCTCCTGCGACCACCAGTGATTGCAAGTCAGCACCGGGGACAACAGAGGACTAAATAACAAAAAAGAGGTGGGAGAAGAAGAGAAAAAGCCCCTGAAAACTGCAGATCTAGAGGATTGTGAGTAGTAGTATGAGTAAGAGCTGAGAGTGTACTTGAAGTGTGAGTAGAGTGCTTGGGGTGGGTTTGAAGATCCTCATAACTATTTTTGGCCAGATTGTAATTTCCATAAGCCCCATGTATAAAAGTCAGCTTCAGACAATACATGGGATCCATCGTGGTCAGTTGAATCTTTAAGATATTGGACAGTTGGAAGAAAAAGATGGAGGAATGGGGGGAGGAAGAAAGTGGGGACCCTATAGCAGGAGGGATGCATGTAGAAGAGGTGAAGCGATACACAGAATAGACTCCACAACCTGATGTAGTTATGAAGTGGGTATGTATTCTCAGTGCCCGGCACAAGCGAGGTAGCTCTCATGAAAACTTGTGCCCCGAGTCCAGGTCTGAGCCACATCTTTATTCACAAAGGTGTTCCATATACATTACATTGCACAACCTTCCCATGCATACTCAACCCCCGGCCCCGCCTGTCCTCGCCTCACATGGTAATTAGATCCACGCCTTTCTGAGCATGCATTGCTCACGGTGGTGGTCACACAGGGTCTTTCGGTGGTCTTTGAGGCTGAAGGCCATGGTCTTCCTCATGATTGGACTTTTGAACTTTTCTCCTTTGTGCACGCACTTTTGGTCCCTTGGTGCTTATCTGAGTACGTCTGTCGATTTTGATCAGCTTGGAGACAGAGGAGTTCCTTTATCTGGGTTTCTCGCACTCCTTGGTCTTCTCCCGGTATTGTTCTTTATTGCAAGAAGCTTTAGAAATGTGCATTTTCCAATGCCCTTTGTACCATGGCAGAGGTTTCTTAAGTAAAAGGTTAAAATTCAACACATAATTCTACAAGCTAAAATTTAAATGCTTTATTCATATTGCTTACTTAACTGAACCCTCAAAACCTCCATTTCAGAGGGACTGAGAAAACTACAGGCAGGATGCATAAAGAGGAAAGCGGGGACCCCGTGGGCAGAGGGACGCATGAGATTGAAGGGTTTGTAGGGACTCTAGAGGTTCTGGGGTTGCCAGGTTGAGAGTCATGGTGTTAGAGTGTGGCGAAAGTCGCCGTTCAGTGGAGATGGCTCTTGTGTTGAAGCGAGTAGTCATGACAACTTTCCCAACCGGCGGGCGACAAGGGGGGAGGCCATGTGCCTGATACATGTGGAGCAGTGGTGCGCTCAGCGCAGTGAGATTCTGGTGTGCGGTCAGCACGATAACTTCCAGAGCTTGCCAGCCAAGGCATGAGAGGCAGTGCTGTCGCTAACGGCGGCAACTGGGAAACACCGAGTGCTAGTGAGAGGCTGCCCATGTGCGCCTGGCCACGGGGACTTGGTGGTGCCGAGCAGTGGAGCCCAGTGGGCTGACCCCGTGGCGGAGTTCCCAATGGCAGGAGACCCGCACCAGCGGGGCGACCGGTCTAAGTAAACCGAGTGTGCAAGGGGAGAAGGCGGATGGGGTTTCCCTGACCCACCGCAGTGGTCTCCCCGACCCGCAGGCACAAAGAAGGGGGGGGGGGGGGCGAATCTACGTAGAGTTGCATTAGCAGCTGTGCTCAGTTCAGCGGATTTCCACTGCACACCAATCCAGCAAGGGTGGGGGGGTGGGGGAAGGCAGCAGAAGCCCAGCGCAGTGATGCAACTGATCGCACGGGCAGCAAGGAGAGCTGCCGGCGACTAGTGGGGCAGTATTCACCGAGTGTGGGGGGACGCCCAGTGGGGCAAGCCACGTGCGTGGGGTTTCCCCAGGCAGGGGCTAGTCTGTGCAAAGAGCGACCAGCAGAGACCCTGCGTGGCCATTCCCGGCACTCACTAGCCCAGCAGAGGCAGTGGCGGCGCTGAGCTCAGTTCGGGCAGTGCTGCCAAAAGTTGGGGGCAGGCTTAGTTGTGCGAGAATCTTACAAAATGCAGAAGTCACTAGCCCAGAAGCGGCACGAGACGCGGTTGTTATAAATTATCAAATCGGTAGCCAAATTTATGAAAAAATTTAGCAAAAATTATTTAGAACAATAACAAAAAAATAGAATTTAAGAAAAAAGAAAACCACCACAGTCAAGACAGCGTCTGCCCTGGGAACAGCACTGGGTGACCTCGGGTTCCGGCTGACAGAGAGACAGCGTTTCCCCAGAGGTACACCCCGAGTGCTTCCAGTGGCCAGCTTATATACAGTTTATTCTGCCTGGGGCAGGGATGACCACATATTTCTTTGTGTTTCTTTGCATGTAAAGTTGAATCCATACAGATGTAGAAACAGACAAAGGCGCACTCAGAGATGCAGACGAATGTCTGAGTGTCCAGGCAGAGACTGTATTCACATGTACTGGTTTTCTGAGTACCGCTATGAAGTCATGTTCCAGGTGCATGTCTCATGTCCTCCTCCAGACATTTCATTCCGGAAAGGTCCCGATGGTATCTCCTGAATGCAGGAACTGGAGGAAATCCCCCATAATAGCTGGGGACTATTCCATTCATACGGTAACAGACCTGATATCATCTCAACACTGTCTGGGAACTGGTTACAATAAGAACAAGGCTCTGTTCCCAGTCAGAGTGGTCAGAGACATAACCGTGAATCTCTGTAATATTCTGTACACACATATATCTATATCTATATCTATAGCAGGAATTATCTCTACCATATACTACACGGTCTACATAAAAGCCACTGAAAGTCAAGAACTCCTAGGTGTGTGAGAACTTGTCCGCTGCTTGCCAGCGTAAAGCCGAGAGACTGAGGGCCCCCAGAGGCGGCAGAAGGCTGCCAGCAGAGACTGAGACAGCTTTCGCTGTGTGCAGGGGGCACCCGGCAGGACGAGCCTGGTTGCACAGGATGTCCAAGTCAGGTGCCGAGTGGGCCCGCATAGGTGGTAGTGGGCCGGGGGTAAGGAGCTGTCTCTGTTATGCAGGAGTCTTGGGCACCTGCGTAAGTGGCCTTCAGCAGTTGCTCCAAACCGAGAAGCACCAGAGAGTCGATCTCTGTCCACTCTCCGTGTGTGTGTGCCTGTGCATGCCCTCCTCCGCCTCCCTGCCCTGTGTCCCAGGACAAAGGATCCAGCCCTCCTGCAGTCACAAGAATGCTGGGAGTTTACATTCCTGAGAGGACAGTGGGAAGGGTCTAGACAACTTGGCTGGGTCACCCCTGCCCTCTAGTAAGAGGGATGAGACAGATTTGAGAAAAAGCTGCCTGTGATCTCTATTCTAGTGCAGACGGCAGGCAGCTCTGCCTGCCTGCATGGAGCCAGCATGGCTCAACTTCCTGCAGCACTGTTGAACAAACATTTAAGTTCTTTAACAACCCCCAGAGATGTTTTATAGCTGTTATCCTGTTTGTGATGATAACTGCTGTTTTGATTTAGTAAAACCACAGCTCGACATAAAGCCTGAGCCCTGACTATTCTGCCTTAGAGAGAGGGGATGTCTTTCCAGGTAGCGCATCCTGTGCCTTATACAGAGCTAGTGAATTGCTCCTTTCCCAGTCCCAGGATTGTGCTGCATCCAGTTCTTGCTCCCCAAGGCACAAGGGTACTCTACCCAATTATGTCTGTCTGTGACAGTGCTGGGAAGTCTCTCCCTTCTGTGTTAATGCCTTCACACAGAACCCCAGATAGTATGGGTGTCACAGACATCTTTTCATAAAAATCCTTTCTTTTAGGATTTGTCCTTTCTGGGAAGCTGAGGCCCCAGAAGAAGAATGCAAACAATTGTTATGGGCTGGTGTGGAATGCAACAGGTGCAGCTGTGATTGGTCTTCTGTGAGTGTTTGGATTTGCTGACCACTCACAGGAGAGCTTGCTTGCTTTCTGCCTGGACACAGAACTTTGTTATTTTTTTTCTCTTCTCTTCTCTTCTCTTCTCTTCTCTTCTCTTCTCTTCTCTTCTCTTCTCTTCTCTTCTCTTCTCTTCTCTTCTCTTCTTAGCTTAGCAGCTTCTGAACTTTGCTCTCTATTTCTTTTTGTATAGTCATAATGTATTATATAGCATAAATTAATAAATCCAGCCTTCTGATCATGAAGCAAGATTCTCGTCTATCTCTCTCACCCTGAGGAACCCTCACAAGTCATGTAACATATGGGTTGGAAGGGGCCTTGGAGTTTATCTTTTTCCACCTCCTACCATGGACACTCTGTCATAGGCAGGGACACCTTCCTCTATCCCAGGGTGCTCCAGGCCCTGTCCAACCTGACCTTTAACAATTCCAAGGATGAGGCAGCCACAACCTCCCTGGGCAAAATCTACTCAGTGTTTTTCTAGAAGTCTGTTTGCTGGGATGGGGGGGGAACCCCCCTCTGAGGGCTGCCATAATGATCTGCCTTAGTGCAGCAGAAAAGCTTCTGAGCTCTGACCAGACCCCATCTGTACTGAGAGCACTGGTCCTGTTGAGGGATGACAGACAAGACCCACACAGCAGCACCCAGGCTTGGCTAGCAGAATATTTGAACACTACAATATTTAGCTGTTGTGGAAGGGGCTACAGCAGGCCTGTTAGCTAAAGGAGCCAGAAGAAGCTGAGAAGGAGCTCTCTCCAAGGCTGTAACCAAGGAGACCAAGAGAAGTGAGGAACTGAAGAAAGATAAGAAGAGAACTTTGCAGTTGGATGAAGTATTTTTAGAAAGTTAGTTGAAGTGACTGTAACTTTTTACCAATAGTGTTATGTTGATTTATTGTGGCCAATAGTTACGGTAGAAGAAGCATAAACAACTGGAAATTGTATAAAAGGTCAGTCATGTTCGATAATAAAGAGTTGCCATCCGAGACTGCTTGTGGTCTCTGCTTTGTGTCATGACCGCCTCGACAGCGACATCTGGTGATCGCTGAGTGACACAATATCCTTAAGAACATAATCTGTCTGGACCCATATGGGGTCCTAGCAATTGGCAACCATGACCCACTGGGACGCAGTGTGGGAGACGGTGTTAGTGCACCTGAGAGTGGCGGGTGGAAGCAACAGGGAGGTCCGGACCTGATTTTCTCCTATCAAGACACCTGGAAGTAGGTGAGCCACCAACTAGTAATGATGGGACATAATTTATCTGAAGAGGAAGAAACTGTTTTGGCTACATGGAAAGTTTTGTTAAGAAATAAGGGAATTAATACTTCAGACTATGCCCTTCATAGTATATTGCTGTGGGCTAAATCACAGGATTTTGCACTGATCCTGACACAGCATTTAGTGTTAAAGCATGGAAAAAAGTTGGGGACAGACTTTGGGAAGTCATCCGAGCAGGAGATAAAGCTGTTGTGGATCTAGCTGTTACTTGGCGATTGCTTTTTGAGGCATTAAAGGAATGGAAAACAGAGCAAGAACAAGCAGAGCGGGACGCGGATGAAGAGTTGGGGCTGATAACAGAAACTGACAGGGGAGATGAGGCAGGGGAGGCCTCTGATGGGAAACTTGGTGAATCTATCCTTGAAGAAGGTGCGGGTGCCATGCAAGTTACCAGGCAGGCTACCAAAGCTTCCAGGAAAGCTGCCAGAGTTTCTAGGCTGGATGCCAAAGCTTTTGGGAAAGCTGCCAAAACCTCTGGGCAACCTGCCATAGTATCTCCTTATCAAACCCCTAAACCTCTTTATCTCACACCTGCGCAGCAGCTCGAGATGGTGCCTGTATACACTACACCGCTACACCAGTTAGCTGAAATGTCTTTAGCAGAGAGAAAAACCCAGCCATCTTCCCCCCTGCTTCCCTCCTCTCTAGTCCAGCCATCTGGCCCCCCGCTCCTCTCTGAGCTGCATGAACAATCAGCAAGGTCGTATCCTCCGTTACCTGACAGTGACAGCAAAAGCGAATTGAGTGATGAGTTGCCCGCAGTAACACCTGTGTTGGGGCAAGGAACTGTTGACAGTTCACCTTCTAATAGCTCTAGCCCTACTGCCCCATGAACTTTGCCCCCATGTTAAGTAACTGTGCTTCCTCAACACCCTCAGGAGTTTTGGGAATTTGTTAGGAGGAAAGCAGTTGAAGAAGAGAATTGGCACATCATAGAAAGATTAGGTGCTCCAAGAGTACCTCAGGAGAACAGTGCTAATGCAAATGTTGCTTGTGATAGCCCTATGGCCTTTCCAGTTTTTAAAGCAGCTCCTGGAACAGGGCAGGATGACAGTCATCACGTCTTTGCCTGGAGGGTTGTGCAAGACCTCTAATCGAAAGTGGCTCAGTATGGTATTAATTCCTCAGAGGTAATGCAATTAATATGTGTAATTAATGCAGATCTGCTTGCACCTTATGACATCATGCATCTTGCTACAATTTTATTCCAACCAGTACAATACGGTGTATTTTAAGACACTTGGAGGCAAGTGGATGAGGGCACAACTTTAACAAATATGCAGTTGCCTCAACACGACCCTCGCCATGCTGTGGGTGTTGATGCCTTACTGGAGACTGGGCCTTTTGCTAACCCAGATTTACAGGCAAGGTGGGATCCTTCAATTTTGGCACAAGCTCAGCAAATTGGCATGAGTGCTTTAATTAAAACAATGGAAATGGCAGCTCCAAAACAGAGATATGTTACTATACAACAAGGGATGAGAGAACCATTTTTGCAATTTGTGGAAAAACTTGCAGCTATTGAGAAACAGGTAGATGATTAATCTTTGCGACACAAATTGGGTATACAATTGGTTAAAGAAAATGCAAATCCAGACTGCAGAAAAATTATTGACACTTTGCCTGGGGAACCCACCTTGTCTGAAATGGTTACTGCTTGCTCAAAAGTTGGTTCAGTCGAGAAGAAAATGGCAGCTCTTGCTGCAGTTTTAAGACCTTTGTTGAAATGCTATAATTGTGGACAACAAGGGCATGTAAGGGCACAGTATAATACCCAGAAAATAGCATCTAAGCCAACTGCAAGCAGCAATGTTCTGTACAATCGTTGTGCTAAATTTGGGCACTATGCTAAACAATGCAGGAGTAAGTATCATGCAAATGGTCAGCTAGAGCAGAGAAACGCAAAGAAGAGCGCAAAGGGGCACGTGGGAAAACAAATACCCCAACAACCACAGCAGCAAATACAGGCCTTCCCAGCACTGCAAAGCTACCCATTTGCGAACAATACTCAGGGGCCACAAGTGGTTCCGCAGGGATTGATATACCTGCCGCTGGCACAGTAACCATTCTGATGAAAGAAATATGCAAAGTGCCCCTCAATGCCTATGGTCCCATAGGACGGGGATTGAGTGCATTTTTGATAGGGAGATCAAGTACTACACTTAGAGGTATTCATGTGCATCTAGGACTTATTGATGCTGATTATTTAGGACAGATTCATGCTATTGTATCTATTGATGACTCTCCTGTCACTATTCAGAAAGGAACTTGCATTGCTCAAATTGTACCTTTTGTAAGTTCTGTTCTGAATGCAGTGGACCGAAGTCCCTGCACAGGAAGTTTTGGATCAACGGGAGTACCTCAAGTGTTCTGGACTGAGAAAGTAACGGAGAGTCGTCCAGAAAAGACATGCATTCTCACTGCCAGTGGATGTCATCCAGGAACTATATCAGTAACAGGTTTGATTGACACTGGAGCAGATGTCACAATACTCTCGTGACTTTGCTGGCCTAAATCGTGGCCTCTCACTCATGCAAGTTTTTGACTTATGGGGTTGGGTGGTGCTACAACAGGTGGCCTGTCAGCCATTGTAATTAACATGACTCTTAAACAATGTACTGTGAAAAAGCTGGTACCAACCCTAGGGGTCTTTCTGCTTTAGAGGAATGGCAAACTGTTGTTACTAAAATGCCAGAATTTGGTCGCTTTAAGTATGTTCATGTCACAGTTGATACCTTTTCTGATGCAATGGTTACTTCAGCATTCACAGGAGAAAAAACTCGTGATGCTATTCATCATTTTTATCATGCCTTTTCTATCCTAGGTGTTCCATGTCATGTAAAAATGGATAATGGCCCAGCATATGCTTCACAGAAAATGCAAGCGTTCTTTTGTGCTTGGGGCATTGAGCATTCAACAGGCATTCCACATGTCCCCATGGGCCAAGCAATTATTGAAAGAGCTCACTGTCTTCTTAAATGTTGGGTTCAAAAACAAAAAGGGGGAATGCAACAGGAGTCACCTCAAGTGAGATTAGATAAAGCTGTTTATGTGTTGAACTTTTTGCACCCCTTACCTGACTCACAGTTACCTCCAATCTTTTCTCATTTTTCCTCTTTGAATTCTAAGCAACCAGATTTCCATAGAAATGTCAAGGTATGGGTGAAGGATTTAATTACTGGTATGTGGTCTGGTCCAGTGGAACTAATAACCTGGGGGAGGGGTTATGCTTGTGTTTTTACAGATAATGGTCCCCATTGGGTTCCTGCTCTCTGTGTTAAACCTTATCTGGAGCGTGCAGGAAGGGATAGGATGGATGGTTCTGCAGCTGAAGCAGAACATGCAGATGACACTGGCTAAGGCCATATATCAGGACATGTATTTCATCAGTTTTAAGGATAAAGTAGTTAAGAAATTTAAAAGCATTTATAGATGGATCAAGGACAGGAATGATCGCATTAAGAATGGGAATGCTAATTTTTTTGATGGTTGTGATTGTTGTTTTGTGTTTCCCCTGTCTGCTTAGATTTTTGCAAAGGACCCTGCAAAACCTAACCTATCTAACCTTTACTTCCTTTAACTCCAATGAGGATACTTTTAACCGATAGTCTGTTAGTACATGTACACACATGCACTTCTATTATAACATCTAAACTCTTAACTTATTCTATATAATTACAATCTTGAGTTATAAACCCTTCACCATCTTATTAATACAGTTTCATACTTAGGGCGTATTCTTACCTATAACTATAGAAGCATAAGTTTGTGATTTTTCTACTTATTTTCTGCATACTTTATTTTTACATCAATCCAAGCTCCTTCCAAGACTGCAAATCAAACTTTCCTGCATCTGTGGAAGTTTCTGTCTCTTCATCTCCCACCACCACTGAATGGATTTAGTCTGTTGCCCATCAATCTATCTGCTGTTGATATGTAAATTTTTTTGCCATGTGTCTGTGGAAGGTAATAAAAGCTTTGAGCAGCTGTTGCACAATAAAGATTTGTCATGGGGATATCATCTCCATCCTGCATATATTACTGAAAGGAAGTAATTCTGCAAGTTCAAACAGTTCAAACGGTGTCTCCCTGGAATGCAAGTATGTGGAATATTTTAGCCAGATAACAGCATTCCATAGATAGATAGTGATTTGCCTGTTCGTTTGAAGCATGAAGCTGGAAGCGCTCAGCAGTCTCTCCTGCATCTTGTAGGAAGCAAAGTCTTAGCTCTTTGGCAGTGATACGCCAACGTACAGAAAGCCCATGTAGTTTGCTGCTAAAACTGTAGAATATACTGTATGTGAAGCTACAGGCATGCCTTCCTGTGATGGTGTTCACAGGGGTGCCAGGACGAGGGAAGAGATGAGAATCTTGACTCTATGTTTCAGAAGGCTGATTTATTATTTATGGTATATATTAAAATAAAATTATATATTAAAACTATACTAAAAGAATAGAAGAAAGGATTTCATCAGAAGGCCAGCAAGGAATGGAATGGAATGATAATAAAATCTTGTGACTGACCAGAGAGTCTGAGACAGCTAGACTGTGACTGGCCGTTAATTAAAAACAACCACATGAGACAAATCAAAGATGCACCTGTTGCATTCCACAGCATCAGATAATTGTTTTTTTTCTTTTCCTCTGAGGCATCTCAGCTTCTCAGGAGAAAAAATCCTAATGAAAGGATTTTTCATAACATATGTCTGTGACACCTTCCAAGGATGGTTTTGACACAATAAAATGTGTTGGAAGGATCTACCTCCTGCTTTATGAATAGCTGTGTGATAAGGCCCTGGTGATATCTATTATCTGGGAAGGAGGGATATGGTAGGAGAAAACAGTGGGTTGGACTGGCAGCTGTGGTGCTTCCATAGCACAGTGGAATCTCTCGTTTGTCAATTTGGGCCAGCTTTCCTGGCCCTGTCCCCTCCCAACCTCTTGCCCACCCTCAGCTTACTGGACTGTGTGAATGGGGGTGGTTGAAGCAACAGCCTTTACACTGTGGGAGCAGTGCTCCACAGTAGCTGAAACACTGGTGTGTTATCAACACCCTTCTAGCTACAGCTGCAGAGCAGAGCGCTTTGAGGGCTGCTATAAGGAAAGTTATCTCCATTCCAAGCCAGACCCAAACCAAAACTACATTCCAGTGACACAGCAAACTTCAGTTTGCTTTAACAGCTATTAAAAAAGGGAGGTGGACATGGGAAAGCTGGGCAGTCCTTCATTGCCCTTGAACCTTATGTTACTGAGACAATGTGAGGCCCCCACTGAAAGGCATCTTCATCTCTTCAGTAGTCCATAGCGATTGGGGAAGTTTGGTGACGCGGGTCTGTAAGTAACCCAAGGACTTCACCTTTATTTAATTATCCCTGGAAAGAGATGGAAATTATTTATCTGAAGTAGATGGAAATTGCACTGGTGCAGCGTTTACTTACAGGATGACTGAGGTAGGTAATGCCTATAGTTCTGTCTGTGTAAACTCCCTAAGGTATCTACAAGGCATTCCTACTTCGAGGAGATGGGGGAATTTTAGAGCAGTCAGGTATTTCTTATAAATTCTGAGAGACTGGGTGATTGCCATAGGTTTTAGAAGTCTCTGGTGTCGCGAATTTGTCACAGTGCATGTTAAGTCCTGGCTAGATGATAACAGGGGTGTGACACAGCCCCCCTTTAGAGCTCCACAGAATCCCAGCTACCAGTGGGAGTTCGGTGCAGAAACAAAAGGCTGCAGCATGGGCCTGGAGTGGAACTGGGGTAACTTTATTTGATGGTAAAACTCCCTGTGTCCAGGATCCCAAGACCCCGAACTGAGGGCAGACAATAGCTTATAAATGAGGGGGGGAGGTCTCAAGGGAGGATACAATCTCTAGCTAATGGGGAGAACTGGAAGTGGAACACAAGGCAGGGAATACAATGTGTAGACCAATTAAGGATTTCAAGAGAGGGGAACAGCTTAAGTAAAATAATAGGGTTTTGAAGGATACAAAACTGAAGGAGGGTAAGAAAGGTTCTGGGGAAAGGGGTAGGGACAGGAGGAGTTAACAACGGGGTAGGGACAGGAGGGGTTAACAACAGGATAGGGGGTTTGAAACTTGGCAGGAAGTAGCTAGGTAACAAACAAAGAAACCGACACTTAACTGAATAACAATGAAGGAACAAGTCTGTGCCACTCTAAAGATGGGGAAGAAAATACAGAGGGATCACAAAACTACAAATTAAACAGTGAACATGCCAAATAAAGAAATCACACTACAACACTCTGGTGCATGGTGAAATTCTAGATCTTGCCTCATAGGCAAGGTTTCCAATACTTAGCTCCGAATGAGAGAGAAAAAGGCTATAAAACCAAGATCCACTGGAGAATCATAGGATCCTAGAGCAGCCCATGTGTGAAGGGACCTCGAAAGATCATCTGGTGCAGCCTTTTAAGGGAAAGGGAGCCTAAATGAGATTATTTAGCACCCTGTCCAATCGCATCTTGAAAGCCTCCAGCAATAGGGACTGGTGCAACTTGTGCCCCTTGCACCTGGTCTTCTCCATGTGGCTCCTAGTGAAGAGACAGCTTCCGTCCTCTGTATCTTCCTTTTAAGTACGGAATACTGTGATGAGGCTCCCACTGAGCCTAGGCAGGTGCCTAGTGTTTTGAAAATAATTCCTTTGTCTTTTCTAGTCTTCATGCAGCCCCTTGCTGCTTTTAGATGTTCCTCAACAGCTTTCCAATCATGGCAGTTTTCCCAGGTGCAGATATCTGAAAACGTAGGACTTGGACTTATTCGCTGCTTCTGTAAGTAGTCAGTGCTATTGCTTGCCATCCTGCCAACTAAACCAACTTGTTGAGAATGAGTGTTTTAGGTCGCTTAAAGAATCGCCAGCAAAGGTATTGACAAAAGCGGGTTTAATATAAAAGTGAAAGTGTCACAAAGTTCTTTGTCAAGGTTTACTCTACTACTTACCAGATGGTTAAAGCACTCAGAGAAAAAGCAAACTAAACTCTAAAATCAATCCATCTAAAACTAAAATGAACTAAAGAATTGTCTATGTTGAGGCTTGGTGGGGGGTGTGGATAAAAAGAAATAAGGAAGACCTTCCAGGTGAGTCTTCTCCATGTTGCTCCTCATGAAGAAGACAGCCTCTGTCCTCTTTGTATCTGCCTTTTGAGAGCCAGAATACTGTCATGATGTTCCTCCTGAGCCATGTCTTCTCTAAGGGAGAAAAGACCCAACTCTTACAGCCTTTCCTGGCATTCTCTGGCCTTTTGATCATCTTTGTTACCCTCCTTGGGACCTTCTCCCATCTCTCTGCATCTTTTTGTTGAATTCTGGGAACTGGAGCTGGACACAGCACTCCAGGTTCTGCCTGCAGGCATGGCCTCTGTGAGAAGAGGCCAGGGTCTGCCCTATGCTGGACACGGCTAGTTTCTGCCAGCTAAGCACCAGACTCCTTGAGGGCCAAATCTGAGCAACTCAGCAAAGCTGGTGGTATCCCTGTGTAAGCATATGTGAAAAACAACTACTCACTGTGAAAATTTGAAATGTTTAATAAACCTTGACAAAAATACAACAAAAGAGCTACATAAGGAAAAATTTGCAGCGCTGGGAAGTGCCCTCCTGGATACCACGTGGCCGGTTCATCTCCAAGATGGATGCTCAGTCTTTTATACTCCTGGAGGTTGCATTAGCGAACCCTGGCCCCTCCCAAAGTCTGTCAGTCATCTCTTCTTTGCCGTTTATTGGTGGAGACTGTTTTCTTGTAACTTGATTGGAGGTCAGGTGTTGCCATGCTGCACCCCCTAAGCAACAAACTTTTCCATTGCCAACAGCTCCATGTAAGGGGCACATGTGCATGCTTTCTTTTTTACCCATCCTAGACAACCCAGGCAGTCTGATGGCAACAATACGGGAGTGGGAGGGGGGGGAAGGGAACTATGGGGAGAACAGAGGACATCTAAACTACAATAATATAACTATACATCACTAAAGCTTTTCTTAATATTCACACAATAGTCATCCCTTAATTGTGAGAGCAAATAATCTCATTATCTACCTATAACGCATATTTAAGAAATAGCAAAATTCTGTCCGGGGTAGGTACTTCCCTGCTGCCCTTGGATCTGGAAGGTGGCTATGTCCTGAAGTAACTTTTTCACCCTATTTTGTCCCCCGTCCTGTTGAGGAGGGGTGGTGAGAGAAGAGCTGTTTGGGCCTCTGGCAACCAGCTGAGATCTGGCATCAGAAAGACTAAAAGGCAGGCTCGTCCATGTAGAAGGTGGCTCTCGTTAGCCACAAAGGTGCATGGCAGGGCTTTCCTCCAGTGAGCAGCAAGGTGATTGTGGGCTCTATGGAGCGCGGTGACCCAGAGTGCAGCGAACAGGATCAGGCAAACAGGGGCGTGGCACATATTTGAGGGGGTGGCATGGCAGTGGATGCGGCACAGCAGTTTGCGGCAGTTCACACAGGCAGGGCAAGCAGGCAGGGTTGCAGGTTTCCTCCTGCTAGTGGGGTTTTTAGTTTGTTGTGTATTTGTTGGTTGTGTTATAGATAAATATTATAATATTGTCTTTTTTGCAAATATTAAAAATGGATTATATATGTGTGATATTAAAGTAACTGTTATAAAGATATAGTTTTTATTTCTGTTGTTAATTAAGCTTGGACATAATAAAATAGCTGATGTAAGTATGCTTGTGTTAAAATGCCTGCTTGGATGGCATAACATCCAATGAACATATGAAGAGGACACCTGCTACAGGTATGCCAACTATCAGCACTTACTGTCTGAAGACAGTGTGGACCAGGGCCCAAAAATGGAGGTGATAAGAATGGAATAAAACCACAACCAAGGAATATGCATGCTCTAAAAAGGCGGATCCAAGGAGGAGATATGCTAAACAATTCTTTGAACATGTAAACTAGTTTGAGGAAAAGTTCACTATGCATAAGGGTCTGTGAATATGCAACAGGCTGATGTAATGGAAAAGGTATTTAGGTGTGATCTTGGCTGAATGCCTAGCACTCCGCCATTTTTAGCCCTTTGCTTTATTTCTGTCTCCTACTGTCTTTTTACTAAACTTTTTAAATTTTACCAGGAAAGTGAACCACGTTTTTCACAGTTGGCTGGTTTGGGGTTTTTTGATTAGTAATGGTTTTTACACAATCAAAAACTGCAGTTAGTAAAAGTGTATGTAGCCAAATAAAACTCTCCAAAAAGGATGCATCTGTCCAGACCCCTTCCTGTGTGGTATGTCTGAGCTTTTCAGTAGTACCAGGGGGCGTTGCAGAAGAAGCCTGCCTGCGGTGTGAACAGGTGAATGATCTCCTTTTGCTGGTGGCTGAGCTTAGGGAGGAAGTTGAAAGACTAAGGAGTATCAGGGAAAGTGAAAGGGAAATAGATTGGAGTTCTGCCCTTCCATCCTTGAGGGATGCCCACCAGGAGTGAGAGGATTCCCATGCCTCCCACTGTCAGGCAATAGGAGGACACGTGGTATATAAAAGGGAGAGGAAATGGGTCCCTATTTGGGGAGGTAATAAACATTCTTCCCTGTAAGACCATGTCTTGGCAGGCTGTTTTGGTCCACTCCAGCTAGCTATGGACCCTAGCCCACACGATCTTAGATAGATGAAAGCAAAAGACCACAAGCGCTCTTCTCCATGTGGGGACGAATGTCCTCTGTTTATTGATTTGTGAGGAGATGCCTCCAACTCTGGTGACTCCCCAGGTGAGAAAGAGAGCATTGCCTGATGGCAGGAGACTTTTATACCTGGGGGAATGGGGGGTGGAGAAGGAGGACCACAACCAATGGGATACAAGTGGGAAGGGGCGGGGGGAGGGACTGACCAGGGAAGAGACCACCGGGGGGGGGGGGGGGGGGGGGGGGGGGCGGGTACTGGAGTGGGTGAGGGAAAGACCATGTGATAGAAGACGGGGATAACAAACCACATGATATAAAGACTACTCTGTGCAAATCTCTAATAACCCAGTGCAAAACAACAACTAAATAAACTATTTAGTGCAATACAACACTTCCCGACCCCCATCCACCTACTCAGGTGCCACTTCAGAATAGGTATGAGGCCCTGGATCTAGAAGGTCAGCCAGATGATGCAGAAGAAAATGATCTACCTAGTGAGCCTCCCAATTACCTTTCATCTGTCAGACGGATCACCACCTCTAACATTTAAAAGAAAAGAAGGGTAGTCATAGTGGGTGACTGCGGGGACTGAGAGACACGGACCCTGCTATCCAAGCAAAGCTGTTTTATTACACTAGATCACCAGTATACATAGGTCTCTACATTCTGTACAAAATGTTCCACCCAGACCCCTTTGCCCTTGTTCTGTGGCATCACAATCTTCTGTTATCATTCTTGTGCCAGTAACATCCTTGTTACATTCTTTCACCAGCAATGTCCTTGTTACATCTTCCCTCATCAGAGAGGTCAGTGTCAGGGGATTAGAGTGACCAGACATGACATCTTCACTTGTATTCTTGCCTTGAGTTTATCTCTCCCATGGTTTTCATTGTACCAGGGCAAAAGGTCAGAGGCACTACCCAGCTCAGCTTCTGTAGCTGTATGATCTTCCCCAGGTGACTCCCTTCTGCAGGGAACAGAGGGCCCCATATGTTGACTGGACCCATTCCACAGGGAGGTCTGCTGCCTCCCTGGGGCCTGGGTACAGGATATTACTGAGAGACTCTCTGTGCTGATTCAGCCCTCTGATTATTACCCACTGCTGATACTCCAGGCTGGCAGTGATAAGACTGAAAAGAGAAGTGTCAGGGCAATTAAAAGGGACTTTAGGGCACTGGGCAAAGTGGTTGATAGGGCAGGAGCACAAGTAGTGTTCTGCTCAGTCCCTTTGGTGGAAGATAAAAACAATGAAAGGCATAGGAGAGTCCACATTACCAACAAGTGGCTTAAGGGTTGGTGTCATCAGCAGAATTTTGGGTTCTTTGATCATGGGGCAACTTTTACAGCACCTGGCCTGCTGGAACTGGATGGGCTCCATTTCTATGTTAAGGGCAGAAGGATTTTAGCTCATGAACTGGTGGAACTTATTGAGAGGACTTTAAACTAGGTTTGAAGGGGGAGGGGGATGCAGCTGGGCTGTCAGGAAGAAGGCCCAAGGATGGTAAGCCTTAGTTAGGGGTGAAATCAGTAACCCAGCTGAAGTGCATGTGTACTAATGCATGCAGCATGGGTAACAAACAAGAAGAGCTGGAAGCCATAGTACAACAGCAAAACTGTTATGTAGTCGCTATCACGGAAACATGGTGGAGTGACTCATAACTGGAGCATTGCACTCGATGGCTACAAGCTCTTCAGAAGAGACAGGAAAGGGAGAAGAGGTGGAGGGGTGGTGCTTTATATTAGGGAGGCTTTTGATGCCATGGATATTGAAACTAATGATGATGAAGTTAAATGCCTATGGGCAAGGGAAGGCCAACAAGGCTGACATCCTACTGGGAGTCTGTTATCGTCTATCCAACCAGGAAGAAGAGGTGGGCAATGTATTCTATAAGCAGCTGGAAAATGTTTCAGGATCACCAGCCCTTGTTCTTGTAGGTGACTTTAACCTACCAGATATTTGCTGGGAACTTAATATAGCAGAAAAGAGGCTGTCCAGGAAGTTCTTAGAGTGTGTGGAGGGCAACTTTTTGTCACAGATGGTAGGTGAGCCCACCAGGGGAGAGACTATTTTAGACCTGTTGTTTACAAATAGAGATGGGCTGGTGGGAGACATGGTGATTGGAGGCTGCTTGGGGCATAGTAATAATGAAATTATAGAGTTCTCAATATTTGGTGAAATGAGGAGGAACATCAATAAGACTTTTACATTGGACTTCTGGAGGGCAGACTTTTGCCTATTTAGGAGACTTATTCAGAGAGTTCCTTGGGAAGCAGCCCTTAAAAACAAAGGAGCTCAGGAAAGGTGGGCATGCTTCAAAACAGAGATCTTGAGGGCACAGGAACAGACTGAACCTGTGTGCCAAAAGACAAGTCAACGAGATAAACGTCCAGCCTAGATGAGCAACGAAGTTTCCAGGGAACTTAAAACTAAAAAGAGGATGTATCATCTTTGGCAGGAGGGTCAGGTGTTTCAGGAAATATTTAAGGGCATGTAGGAAAAAAAATAGAGAGGCCAAAGCTCAGTTAGAACTTAATTTGGCAACTTTTGTAAAGGATTAAAAAAAATGTTTTTACAAATATATTAGTGGTAAAAGGAAGGGTAAGACCAACTGTCATTATAGAGCACAACACAGCACAAAGTACCACGACTCCATCAGAAGGGTGCAAGAGAGGTTTATTATAGCAACATGTTGCTTTTATACTTTTTCAAGATATTTACATTCACTCAACATACACATTCACTGCCCATTGGTTATAGGAAAGAAACAAAGTTCTCAGTGGGTGACCAAGGAGCCACGTCATTCTGTGAGCCAGCTAGAGTTCGTATCTCTTAACTTTCAATCCTTCATCACGTCTCCATGGTGACAACCTTGGTGTCTTCCTCAGGAGAGATACGGGGCTTTCCTTTATCTTCAGGAAGCCTTTGCTGCCTCACAAGAACAGCACAGAATGTCTTTCCTACAATCAACCTTTGTTCTCTTCTGAATGGGAGGGGGGAATTTAGTAACTGCAGATGGGGACAAGGCGAAGGTATTTAATGCCTTCTTTGCCTTGGTCTTTAACAGAAAGACGGCTTGTCCTCATGACAACTGTCCTCCTGGGTTGGTAGATGGTGTTAAGGAGTGGAACGGTCCCCCTGTTATCCAGGAGGAGGCAGTCAGAGAACTGCTGAGCCACTTCAATGCTCATAAATCTATGGGACCAGATGGGATCCATCCCAGGGTGATGAGGGAGCTGGCAGATGAGCTTGCGAAACCACTCTCCATCATTTACCAAGAGTCCTGGCTCACTGGTGAGATTCCAGATGACTGGAAGCTGGCTAATGTGACACCCATTCACAAAAAGGGTGGGAAGGAGAATCCTGGAAATTATAGGCCAGTTAGCCTGACCTCAGTACCCGGTAGGGTAATGGAACAGTTTATACTGAGTGTTGTCCTAGGGTGATGTTATGATGCTTGTATCCCCAATTGTGGCCTCTGTTTATGCTGGATATTATATTCTGTGCCCTCAAGACTGGCTGAGAGCGAAGGCAGGGAGAAGAAGAAGCACAGTTTTGTTATCAGGGACTGGACTCCTCCTCCACAGTCTGCTGGAACACTGTTGATGTCTGGGCATGGGTGGGGCAGAACACCACGCTACTTTTGCTCCTTTTGCTCCTTTGGCTTTTTACTTTGTTAGTTTAGCTAGCTGAGGCAGTCGGAGATTTCCATGGACTGTTTTTCTTCCTTTGTCCTGATGTCAGAATGTATCTATTGCCACTTATGGCAGTTGTCTTCTGTTAAGTAGGCAGTTCCTAGTCTTCGACACCCATGTGCTTCCTTCGGCACATCTGCTGATCCTAGCTATGAATGTCACTGCATGACTGTAAGATACTATAGCCATCCCATTGTGAGATGCTCTGTCCAGAAGAAAGACCCAAGCTTCTACCAGATATAATCTGAGATTTGAACACCGACACGTCTTCTCTGGATTTTCCAGAGAAACACTGGCTCTTTTCACTGATACTGTCAAGAAACTACACCCATTAGCAGATCCCTGCTCCCAGAACACAGAAACCAAGCATGCATGACTGCAGACAATTCATTGGACTGCTTGAAACACCGACACAGGGTTTCAGGATTGTTCAGATTGTAAACAGTGTTGTTTTAGTTCTGCATGTTAATTTTATTTTCTCCCTATAAAAATTGTTGTTCACTCCCATATTTTTGCCTAAGACCTCTAATTTAAAATTTAAAGCATTGGAGGAGGGTTACATTTCCATTCAGGGGAGGCCCCTGCCTTCCATAGCAAACAACCTGTCTTTCAAACAACAAATGCACCTCTTATTGAGAATGATTCAAACCCTGCATCCCAGCCCAGGACACCAGAGAAAACACTGAGAACACTTTGTAGCCTGCCAGAGTCCACTCTGCAGCCTTTCCCAGTGCCGGAGGGACTAATAACAGAGCAACCACCCACCAGAGAGACTTTCTGAAATTCTCATCTCTTCAGAGCAGCAAATGAGTTTTGTCATCTGGTATTGTTCATTTTGTTTGCTGGGGAGTGCTTTGCCTGTTAAATAAACAGGTTCTTTCTACTTCTCTCCAAGGAATCCTTCGTGAACTGGTTGGGGGGAGAGGTCGTGTGGGTTTCCTTTCTGGAGGGGCCGCCTTTGGAAGTTTTCTCCCAAATTTGCCCTAAACTAGAACAAGTGTCATCATGCAGCACTTACAGGATGGCCCGGGTATCAGACCTAACCAGCATGGGTTTAGGAGGGGTAGGTCATGTTTGACCAACCTGAGCTCCTTTTATGACCAGGTGACCTGCCTGGTGGATGCAGGAAAGGCTGTGGTTGTTGTCTATTTGGACTTCAGCAAGGCCTATGACACTGTCTCCTACAGCATACTCCTGGAAAAGCCGACAGCCCACGGCTTGGACAGGAGCACTCTGCTGGATTAAGAACTGGCTGGATGGCTGGGCACAGAGAGTAGTGGTGAATGGTGCTGCATCCAGGTGGCAGCCAGTCACTAGTGGTGTGTTGGAACTCTGACAGCTAAAAACTTTGAGCTTTCTGAATTTAAGGGTGCCAACCCTCAAGGAAACTGTTAAAAACAAAAATCTGCCAAATTTTTTTGTAAGAAAAAGGTTACAAAAACTAATCAGACCACTGTTGCTGCTGGGGTGCTGCTTGTTTGTTATGGTAATTACGGGTCGTTGTCGTTAATAGTTGTTCTTGTATCGTTAAAAGCCCTGGCTGGGGCTGAGTTAATGGCTCTCCTCCCAAGAAGGGCAGGGACCTCCCCAGATGGTGAAGAGAAGGGACTGAGACGTGGGAGGGGGTGCATGCAAACTAACTTCAGGACCAGCATGCCATGGGAAGCTACTATTCCAAACACACTGAAAAGAACCTCAAAACAATGAGCCAGTATATAGTTGAGAAATTGGAGTGATGTCTAAATGTGAGGAACAGAGTGCTGAGCCTGCAGAGATGCTGGAGACCTTCGTGACCTCTCACCCTGAGTGTGGGAGTCGTCCCGACACGGGGACCTGGAGGCAGGCGAGGCTGCGGAGTTGAAGACCAGGGGTCACACCCATAAAGGCTTCCACGAGGATTGGACCCCCAGCTCTGCCCCTAGTGGACAAAGCTGCACATATCCTCCTCCTCATCATCACCCTGGGAGAGATGATGGAGACTGTAGACCCGTCAAGCTGCCCAATCTTGAGCTGATCACTTTTAATAAAGGCATTAAAAGGAGAAAAAGTCTCCTGCCCTGTTTATTTCAATTACTACCCCCTTCGGGCATTCGGTTACATACCATGGCGCTATCCCGTGGACGTTTCATAAGAACTTACTATCCCAGCGCAGAGACTGTGCGCATTAGCTCTATGCTCCCCAAGATGGTGGCATGCTGCACGCGTCTACCACACAAGATGGCAGCATTAGATGTGTATCTTCCATGCAACAAGATGGCGGCGCGCTAGGTAATTCCGTAAACAATGCTTACGTGCTTCCTCCAAGGCCATCTTGTGAAAAACAAGGTGCTCAACCTCCTGCTACAGCCCCACCACTGGCCGCTTCTATTATAATACCTTTCAATAATTATAATTTACAGCATATACAACCATCAGTTTTTCACACGGGAGGAGGAGGAATGAATGCAACATTGAAACGTGAAAAGGGAAATCCTGACATGACAACAACACAATTGATGGCCATGCCACTAAGATATTTTGGTGGAAATATACCTGCCAGATGGCTACCACTGACACACAAAGTAAAGATTTGAGACAAGTACTTAAAGAGGGGGGATTACGCTCTCCCTATTTCAAACAACTATTGAAAGGCATGTTTCAAGTTTATGATTTGGTACCTTATGACTGCAAGTATATTGCAACCACAATTTTAACAGAATAACAATACATGCTATGGGAGATCAAATGGAGAAGAGTTTTGGAAAGATTAATAGTATCTTATGCTAGAGGTCCAAATGCAGCTCTCATATTGGCTCGACTAGCTGGCGATCCACCTCATAACCGACCCAAAACTCAAGCTACAAATCCGCCTCGGAATGTAATCGCAGATATTAAAGAAGCAGCTCGGAAAGCAATCTTGCAAGTTCAATCTACTGGAATCCCAGAGGGCACTTTCACAGAAGTAAATCAAGAAGCATCTGAACCATTCACCTCCTTCATAGATCACCTTACTGAAGCAATGGAGGGACAATGCCCTGATGAAGCAGCACAACCACATCTGCTTCAAAGCTTGGCTTTTGCGAATGCCAATGAACAATGTAAGCACATAATTAGTGCCTTAGCTGGTCCACAACCAACCCTGCCTCAAACAATAGAAGCCTGCAGCAAGATAAGCACTCCTGCACATGTAACGGCAGTTCAAGCGAATGTCTTAGAAGAACAATTTGGAAAACTCATGGAAATTTCAGATCAAAGATTAGAAAAGACTCCCATGGCTTTTCAAGTAACCTCTCAACAAGACAACTCTGCAGAAGTGATGGCAGCAGAACTTGTCCAAAGACCATGCTACAAGTATGGGAAATTTGGACATATAAGAAAGTATTGCCCAGAAATTGTGGGAAATGCAGAAATACTAAATCTTTGTCCAAGATGCAGAAAAGGAAGACACTTTTCAAATGAATGTAGTTCTAAAATGGATGTAGATGGAAGACCTCTACCGCTTCTGGGAAACTCCAAGAAGAGCATGGCATGCTAGCGTGCTATGACATAAGTGATGGTGGTAACTCATCAGCACAGAACTCCTCAAGACACACATTATGCAGGGAATCCCAATCAGACTTCCTTATACAGAACCATCTGCCACTTCCATAGTGAACCAGAACTGCTGCCCAGGGGTGCAGTGCGAATTGGCAGCTTCCAAATAACGTTTCATGAATGAGAATCATGCAGTGATATCCACAAGATTCACTGGAGCATCGTGGAAGAGACAAGAATTTTTAATTATAGGCTAGGACAGAAGCAGCATTTTAGGGCTTATCATTTATCCCACAATTATTTCAGCAAATCAGAATGAGGAGTTAACAGTTTTGGCTCAAGCCTTGTGAGCTCCATTGATCATTCCAGAAAGTACTCCAAATAGCCAAGACCATTGCTTTGCCACCCAATGCCATAAAACCACAAGTCATGCCAATAGTTAGTCAGCAAGTAGCTGCTGAAAGTGAAGACACAGAGGCTCATGTCTGCTGGGTAAAGCTAATAGGCCAGGATCGACCAAAGATAACCTGCAACTTGATGCTAGACAACAAAATGATCACAATCACAGGCATGTTAGATACAGGGGCAGATGTAACTGTTATTTCTTATATCTTTTGGCCCAAAGAGTGGAATTTAACAACACCTCTGAAATCTCTCTCTGGAACTGGAGGAGCCACATTATGCATGCAAAGTGAAAATTCAGTCATCGTTATGGGACTAGAAGGGAAGACAGCGATCATTCATCCCTTTGTTGTGCAGAAACCCATCACAGTATGGGGAAGAGACATTCTATCACAATAGGGAATAAGGATAGAAGTGGATTTTTCATAGGGATCACTGAAGCACTCACCACATTGAAACTGATCTGGAAAACGGACAACCCTGTTTGGGTGGATCAGTGGTCCCTGGAACAAGAAAAATTGAGTGCTCTCAAAAAATTAGTGAAGGAACAATTGCAGAAAGGCCACATCAAGCCAAAAAATAGTCTCTGGAACTCTCCAGTGTTTGTCATCCACAAGAAAACTTCCAACTCATGGAGATTACTCCACGACCTCAGGAAAATCAATGAGGTCATCAAAGAAATGGGACAGCTTCAGCTTGGACTTCCTTCTCTCTCAATGATCCCTAGAGAGTGGCCACTTGTAGTTATAGACTTGAAGGACTGTTTCTTCAACATTCCATTTCATCCAGATGACGCTCCTCTATTTGCATTTTCCGTCCCAAGCATCAGTAGAGAACTTCTGCAAAGATATCACTGGGTGGTTCTTACACGAGGTCTTAAGAATTCGCCAACAATCTGCCAATGGTTTGTGGCATGGGCCTTATCTCCAGCTCGAGAAAAGCATCCACAAGTGATAATCATACATTACATGGATGATCTGCTCATCTCAGCTCCAAAGCACAAAGAAATGCAAGAGGCTTGTGACAGTGTGATTGCACAAGTTCAAAATGCAGGACTAGAAGTTTCTACATCAAAAATCCAAGAAGTTCCACCATGGAAATATTTGGGATGGAAAATCACAGAACAAACAATTCAACCAAAGAAGATAGAACTCAAGGCCAATATCAACAACTTTCAGCACCTATAGCAAATTTTAGGAGAGATCAATTGAATCAGACCAGTCCTGGGTATTACCAATTATGAGCTTGCACCACTTTTCAGTTTATTGAGAGGAGATTGCAGCATCAAGTCTCCCAGAGCTCTCATGCCTGAGGATCAAGAAGCCCTTGAGAAAATCACTGAAGCTCTCCAGAACAGGCAAGCACATTGTTGCAAGATGCCACAGCCATTCTCTCTTGCAGTGTTGGGAGAAAAAATGCAATTGTATGGCCTCATATTTCAAAGGGACACCGCAAAGAGAGATCCTTTGTTGATAATCAAATGGATTTTCTTACCCTACAGATCTCCAAAAACAATCTTCACAACTTTGAAATTATAGCTCAGATCATAATCAGGACCATAGCAAGATTGCTGACAATGACAGGCAGAGACTTTGCAACCATCTATCTGCCATTGAAAAAAGAATATTTTGATTGGGCGTTCCAAAAATCAGAAGAATTGCAAATTGCATTGTTAAACTATTCAGGAGTCTGTTCGATCCACTATGCCAGCCATAAGCTGTTGCAAGCAAAATTGAGCTTCAGGGAAAAGCCTATGCTAAGTGAAGTACCATTAGATGCAATCACATTATTCACTGATGGTTTAGGGAAAACACACAGATCAGTAATTACATGGCAGAACCCAACAACAAAAAACATGGGAATCAGACATTCAAACAGTAGAAGGTTCCCCTCAAATTGTAGAATTGGCAGCAGTAGTCAGAGTTTTTCAATTATTTCAAGAACCCCTTAATCTTATTACAGATTCAGCCTATGTGGCCAATATAGTCAAGAGAATAGAAGGGTCACTCTTAAAAGATGTCCATAACAAGGATCTGTATCATTATCGTGTATGCATGCAGAAGACGGTTGTAGTAGTTTTGGTTTGCTAATTTCAGATTTCTCCTAATTTTGAGATTTCTCAACTAATGCGCTTGCTTTTTGCTGTGAGATAGAATTAGGAGAAAGGCAAAGCAGGCTAAAAACTTTAAAAGGGTATAAAGAAAATTTTATTAAAAGTAACTAAAAGGATAAAAGGTAGTAAGAATTAAAACAAGCTCTTCAGAAAACTTCTTCTCCCTCTATAACTTTTTCTTTCTCACTGACAATGTAAAGAAATAAATTTTAAAATTCTAGTCAGTTTACTACCTCTACAATAGTCTATTTTTAGTTCACTTAGGGAGAGAAGTTCCTCTTGTTAAGGTTATGGAGACTTCTTTATAAGAGGAAAAAACCAGTTTTTTGTGGTTCTCAATTTTGTCACGAATAACAGCTGCCTGGGGAACCTTGCTATCGTGAAGTCTTTTTCATTGCTACAAGCCTTCTTAGAGCTTGTCAATGGGCCATGTTGACTTATGGGGTATTGTTTTAGAAAGCTGTTTAAAGGCAGAAGTTCTCATTATGTATTTCTAAACTGATTTTTATCTCTGGGAACAGACATTTTCTTCTTCTTTTCCTGTAAGCACAGGACTACTCTTCTCTCTTTTTCTGTTCAAACTTTTCATGAGATTACAGCTATTTCAACATCTGCTTATCTTAGCATGGAGGCCTTTAGCTCGATCTTAATTTGAACACTTTGATCTCCCTATAGTTTCATGCGCTATAGGAAAAAAGTTTTTTCTCTATAGCTTAGAAGATTTCAGCTTTAAGATCAAAGCATCTTCTCTTTTTTCTCATCTGGGATATAAGTTCTTCACTGACCTCAATGTTTATCCCAGTCTTTCTGAGTGCCACTGAGGGAACCCCGGCCAGCCCTGACACAGTAGACAGCAGGGAGGAGGGGCACTCTCCTGCGCCCTGGGGGTACAGAAGGCAGCTAGGCTGATTGCCTGCTGCAGAGTAGACACTGGTGACAACGGTGGAAGATGAAGGGGCCGACTCTTAGCAGGGGTTAATCCAAGGTTGTCACCCTGGTTTTTTAAGATTTTCTAAGCCTTCTGATGTTGACATTCTTGTAGTGAACTTTGTCACACACTTTCTGTAAATAATCCATTGTTTTTCATTCCTTTATGGAGGAGGAGAGAGTTGATGGACTGTTGGCTTGACCAGTGTCATTGCAGAGGTGTCAATGTCACCTTCCAATCCACTGTCACTTTTGTAGAACTATAAATATTGGAGTCAGAGAATAAAACTTCCCTTTTGTCCCTTCACCTTGAGAGTGGTGGTGTGCTTGTGTTCTCTTGTGTCCTTCAGCGACACAAGGTTTATTTCAGGAGCTCTGGGGAACCCCACAAACCTCAGGGGGCCTGATGCTGAGAGCCCCAGGAGAGGTGCCAAGGTAACATTTAAAGGGAGGTGGAAACCAAAAGGAGATAACATTTACTAACCAATAAGGAAACTTAAGGGATGGATACTGGGGGAATGGACATTTAGGACAGCGTATGGGGTAACACTTGGGGGGTTGACCCCTAGCCTCTGGCTAATCACTCAACGTCCTGGACCAAAAGTTTTAGATGGAGGGGATGGGATGCCAAGTGACTGACAGGGTGGGGATTTGGGGATGATCTCAGCAAAGGAGAGGGATTACACAGGTAGAGGGAGGGGATGCAATCTGAGGTAAACCATTTAGGAAAAATAAGGGGATACAAAGACTAAACCATTATAAAGCATAAAAACACACTACAACATCTCCCCTTTTTTGCTTTTTTTTAAATGGGAGAGTGATTTAGATCTAAAAAATCAAACTCAGATTGGGGCTGATCTCAAGCATCAGCAAACCAAGGCTGTTTTGTGGGAATTGCAGGATTTCGTGCTTCTTCTTCGGGAGTGCTGGGAATGGTCACCTGACTGATCTCTAAAGGAGAAGCAATCTTTGATACTAACTTGGTCATGATGTTTTTGATGACTCCAAAGCTGATTAAAATTATTAAAAGAACAAGTAAATCTAAAAGTACAGATTTTAGTATGGACTTGACCCAGCTGGAGAGTCCTCATCCTTGGAAGAGCCCATCCATCCAGTCTACTGTTTCCTGCTTGATGTCCTGGATCATTTGTTGCATCTTTCCGATGATTTTGTGGATGTCCTTAGCCTTGGATGACAGATTCAGGCAACAGAGACCCTCAAGCTCCTCACACCAATTATTATGTAATAGGAGAAGAAAACCAATCCCTCCACGATTTTTTAGGGTGGCCTTCCTTGTTGTTTGGTCATCTGCCAGGAGGTCAGAAAGTGCAGCTGATGTAATACTGGCCTGTTTAGCAACCCAACACTCTAGGTGCTCCGATTCACCTAGAGCCTTGGCTGCAGCTACCCATGGCAAAAACAGTGATTGCAACACCTTTTGGTTTGGACCAATGTACGATTTCAGAATCAGAATTTGGGTCTAAATCCTTCAAGTCTCTCTTTTGGTGGGCCGAATTGTGGGTGTTGGTTTTGGTTTGCCAATCCATAATTTGGGTCTTGTTGGGTGTAAACAAGCTCAGTTGGCCAAGGGTACATGGACCTCCGGTTAGATGAGAGGGGATGCCTGCCCACTCTCTGTCACCACAAATAAGGAAAACACTTTTAGGGAGGGCACGGGGCTTATTATTGGGAGTGGACGACATCTTCACATGGGAAATTTTCTTACACCAATTTTTTGCTGTGTAACCTTCTTTGAACTGACTTCCTTATACAAATTTACTTGGTCCTTTGACTCAAACATAAACTGAACACAATAGAATGCTTTTGCAGAACCGAGGAGATCAAACTCTTGGGGTTCTTTTTCTGTTATCGCCCATTTGAGAACTAAGTTTTACCAAGGGATTAACGGATTATATACTGGAAAAAAGGGGGTTACTATTGTTGATGGAAGCTCATTGGATTTAGATGGGATCCACACAAGGCAGGTAGACATTTAGTCAGACACAGTGGAGGTGGACAGGCAAATGTGATCTTGGTTGAGGACTCTGGCAAGAGTGGTCCATACGTTCGCCTGAGGCTGAGAAACGATCCATATCTGACTTGGATGGACGGCTGACAACAGGAGCAGCAGAAGGATGGAGCTTATCCCAATGATATGGGGGCTGAGTTCAGATCAAGGGGGAACGCAAAATAAAAAACCCTGAAGATAAGAGATGTTAGGCGTAGGGTTCAGGTAATATTAACTTAAAATTAAAGAGCCTGACACCGCTTCCTCCTCCAGCAGACATTGGCTACCCATGACGTGGGTTTATTTTTTGGCACTCGGAATGTATGGCCTGACCCACTTGGAGGGAATCCATCTCAAGCCTGAGGGAGCAGATACGCATGCATATCCCCTACCCCAGGTTACGAGGTCATAGGGTTCCTCTGTTTTCCGAGTCTCAGGGTCTTTAATGAGAATGGGTGGCAGGGCCTTCAGATTGTACTGACTGTTTTCTTTAAAATGCCTCGTGATGGGTGGGTAAAGGTTCTCATGTTAGCGTTCAAAAACACATAATCACCTAGCGATTATATGCGGTGTTTTTTATTTAAGAGCTCTGGGAATCGGGGTATTACCCAAATCTGATTCTGACCATACATCCGAGATGATCATGTTTTTATACTCTATCGTTATATAGCTTTCATGTTAATTATTAAACTCATATTGTTCCATTGTATACATAGATTTCAGCTAAGCATAGCCCCCGCCCCCTTTAAATTTCCAATATAGTTTCTCATGATTCTTCTTATGGTTATATAATAATTATATTTAATTACTAAACAATCATCACATCTAACAATTATATAATTTATCATATTGCTTACGCAGGTGCAGTTGATCTGGGAAAACACAAAGCTTAACATTTTAGATTCTATCTTTAACTTTTTCCAGGACTCCACTATCACTCATAGGTGCAATTTAAGAAGTTCAGCATGAACAGTGCCTTGGACAGCCGGACTTGAGGGGACTCCATAGCCTCTTGTTGTTGGTGAAGAACCTTTTTTAGGCTTTGGTGTGCCCTCTCCACTATGGCTTGGCTGGTCGGGGAATAGGGGATGTCTGTCTTATATTCTATTCCCCATTGCTGCAGGAAGCTCTGAAACTCCTTGGACTTGTACGCTGGGCCATTGTCTGTTTTGATGACTTTGGGAATTCCTATTGTGGAGAAGGCTTGCACAAGATGCTTTTCCGCGTCAGAGACCTTCTCCTCTGTGTGGGTGGAAGCGTAGACTGCACCAGAGAAAGAATCCGCAGAGGCATGGGCATATTTAAATTTGCCAAATGACGGAATGTGGGTTACATCTGTCTGTCACACCTCGCAGTTCTGCAAACCCCTAGGGTTTGCCCCTGTACTTAGGGAAGTTAGTGAATGGTGTTGACAAGAAGGGCACATGGATAGGATGGCCCAGGCTTGTTCATGCGCCAGGTGGAATTGCCGAACCAAGCTGGGTGCATTTTGATTGAAGAGCTGGTGGCTGATCTTTGCTGGTTGGAATATGTCTGGGAGTGGGGCCATCTCGGCTGGTGCCACAAGGGCATCAGCCCTATGATTACCTTCTGCAATGAACCCTAATTCTATGATTAAGAGTGGGTTCTTCTTGTCCTGGTCACCTTTCCCTGCCTGGGCAGTCTCCCACTGGAAGATCACCCCATGGAGGTGTGGCAACTTGCCTAAGATGATGAACTTGAAGGGCAGGCCCTGCTGGCACCTGTGGGCTTGCCTGGCGGACATTGTCTCCTGGACTTTCTCCACTGCAGATCTCGCCTCCTGGGTGAGGGTCCTAGGAGAACAAAGCTCTTCTCCCCCTTTCAACAAATTGAAAAGGGGGACTAGGTCCTCGGTGGAAATGCCTAGCCAAGGTCTCACCCAGTTTAAAGACCCACACAGTTGATGGAGATCTGCTAAGGTTTTGATGTTGTTCTTGATAACTAATTTTTGCAGCACAGTGGTCTGCTTTCCAATTTCGAGACCCAGGTACTTCCAAGGTGGCATCTTTTGAATCTTTTCTTCCTGGAGCTCGAACCCTGCAGCAACCAATGCATTGATTGTCAGGTCAAGTGTGTGAGTAAGCATGTCATCAGTTGGGGCACACACCAGGATGTCATCCATGTAGTGCAGAATGATGGAATCTCCTGCAGCTATACGGACCGGGCACAGCAAGGAAGAGACGCACCGCTGGCAAATCACTGGATTCACTTTTAGTCTTTGTGGGAGTACTCTCCAGTGGTATCTCTTCATTGGGGTTTCTCGGTTAATGGTGGGAACTGAGAAGGCAAAACACGGAGCATCATCAGGATGCAGGAGAATTTGAAAAAAACAATCTTTAATGTCAATTACAGCTAAATTCCATTTCTGGGGGAGCATTGTCAGTGATGGCATCCCTGATTGTAGAGAGCCCATATCCTCAATAACGTTGTTGATTTGACGGAGGTAATGGAGGAGTCTCCACTTGTCTTTGTTGGTTTTTTTTAATGACAAAGACAGGGGAGTTCCACAGTGACGTGGTGTCTATGATGTTACCTTTTCTTAGCTGCTCCTCTACGAGGTCCTCAAGCACCTTTAATTTTTCCTTGTTGAGCGGCCACTGTTCTACCCACACTGGAGAAACAGTTTTCTAAATCAGCTTTTGGAGGGTTTCTGGGATGTCAATTGTGGTCCCCCATTGGACCATAAGGTCTTTCTCCCACAAGGATTCCATGTAGTCTAAAACAAATGAGCATATAGAAGCCACTTTGCCATTCGGCCCCTCAATTTGGACGACGCTTTTTGATTGTCTTGTTAATTGGATGCCCCCTACACCTTGCGCATGTCCTGCCACATTTTGCAATTCCCAATGTGACGGCTACTCCTTGGAGGGAATGATCGTAACACCTGCTACGGTATCTAGAAGTCCTTGCATAGATTTGTATTCCCCATCTCAGTGATACTCACACTATATCTTGGGTTTTTCTTTTCCTAGTACCTGAGTCTAGCAGACGTTGGCATGGAGTTTATTTCTATTTCTGAGGGTGTCTCCTTGCTCCTGGTCCCATGGAGGCTCAGGCACTGGGATGGCTTGGGCTGTTATTTGGTCTTTGGGCAGGTACACGGGTGGGTGAGTACAGTGGAGCCAAATGACAAACTTCCCCACGTTGTGATGATATGAGACCTGGAGTAATGTTAATTTCCTAGGGTGTGTGTTTTGTGCCCCCAAGCATGACATACTTACTGTGACGTTTCTGGTAAAGCTGTGTCCAAGTACCTGGCTGTTCAGGGTTAACAGTTATGAAATGCCAGTTAGTGTTCTTGAGATGGAGAGGCTCTGTCAGTACCAATCTGAAAGGGTTATAGGGAGAACTGGTGGTTAGAATTGGCCTGGGATTGTTGTAGTTATATGAATGTTTTGTCAGATCCAATGCAAGTGTCTGACTTGGCATAGGTAGGTCTCTTAAACTTGATTTTTTGTTCCCCCCTGGTGCTGGAATTGGACCCACTGTATTTTTGTCATTGCGCAGGGAAGGGCTGCTGCACTCCCCATCTAGTTTTTTGGAAGGTTCTCCTTTGGGGAATTCTGATCTTTGAGCTTATTGTTTTTAAAATCCCAGAACTGCTTTTTCAGAGGGCAGTTGGACACTCAATGCCCTAATTTCCCACAAAGATGGCAAGGTCGGTTAGAGTTCGAGGTTCTCTCCTGTGGCTTTGGGATACACTGAGGCTGGCTGGTGGATGGTGGATCAGGAGCGTTCGCAACTGCAATCCTCCTCAGTGGTTTTGGTCTCTCATCCTGGTCAGCAGGGGTTATTGTATAAACCCGACCACCTGGTGGTCTGATCTTGCCCCCGAGCAGGCAGCAAAAGCTGGATAGCTCAATCCCTCCCAGGGACAGAGTGTCCGAGTAAACAGGACGCTCGTAGCCGTGGCTACCTTAGCAAGCTTAGTGGATATAAGCTCTTTAGTGATTATCAGCTCTCTTAGGATTCCAGCTCTTTGCTTGCTAAGGGGCCTGGCAGGCTAGAGGGGAAGCAGACACAAGAGAGGAGAAGAAAATCGTCCTGGCGTTCCACAGTGATGGTTTTATTGAGGGGTCTGTGAAGGGTTCCAGTGACAGCTCTTCTTCTCCCGAATGGGATAAAACAGCCCCTTTTTATAGGGTATAAGGGGATCCAAACTTGTCCAATAGTAGGGATTAGGGGAAAGCGACCTATGGGGTTACAGGGACAAGCTGGGGTCCAAAAGGAGGAAAACAGGAGCTTCTTTTGCTATTTCATCATGACTCAGCAATTACTATCGTTAAGCCTCAGCCCTCCATGGGGCCCTAGCCAACTCCATGGAGCCTGATACAACTCCACTTTCTGTTTTTAGAAAAAAGGTGTTCCCTATAGTTCTTTTGAAACAGTGAACAAGGCAAGAGAACATAGCTAATACAATAACAACTACAAGGAGAATCCACAACATTCCCTTAACCAAAGATGCAGCCCATCCTGTTAATCCCCATTGACTGAAAAGGTCATTGACCCTGTCTGGGGTTTTTTCTACTTTCAAGTCCTTCACGAGTTCTTTCAGTTTCTGGATGTTTGCGTGGATGGATTCCGAGCGTGAAGAGAGATTGAAGCAGCACATCCCTTTGAAGTCTTCACAGCCGTGTCCGTGGGCAAGCAGCAGGAAGTCAATTGCTGCTCTATTTTAAAATGAAGTATGTCTGGTGGTTTCTTCTTCCTTTAAGAGATTGCTCAGGGCAGCAGATGTAGCGTTAGCTTGTTTACTGAGCTAGCACCCGAGGTGATTTATTTCACCAAGGGCTTTGGCAGCTACCCACAGCAATATTTTTTGGCTTGTTCCAATCGTATAATTTGGGATCACAATTTTCATCAAATTCAGTGTAGGACATTTTGTGGCATTTTAATTCACTTTCTTTTTTCCAATTATGTAACAGGGTGATATTTGGTGTGAGGGTAGCAAGTTTTCCAAGGGTATAGGGACCTCCCCAGAGTCAGGAGGGGATCCCAGCCCATACTCTGTCACCACAGGTGAAAAACGTTCCCTTAGGTAATGCTTTGGGGTGGAGAGAGGATGCAGAGATCACACGAGCCGCGTAATTGCACCAGTTGGGATAGTTATATGCTTTGTTAATTGGTGATATGTCTTTTCAGTATGTGTTTTTGGTCTGGTCAATTCCTGGCCAATTGTTTTTTGGACGTCTAAAGTAAAATTTGACACAGTATGTGGCCTTGGAGGACCCCAAGAGGTCCAATTCTTGGGGTTCCTCTAGAGCACTGGGCAGCATTTTTGTCCACTTGTCCCAAGTATCTGCCAGGTTGGATCTCTTACCTGTGGTGTGGAGGAGCTCTGAGTTATAGATGGGCCAAACATCCACTACAAAAGGAATTCCTACTAGACATGTGGAAAGTGGGTTATCAAAGCTTCCCATGGACAAGCACATGTTATCCTGTTTTAATTTCTTGGCTAAGGTTGGTTACCCAAACATTATGCCTAGGCTGTGGGCTAATCCAGCTGAAGGCATGAGGTGTGGTGAAGAACATCTAGGCAGCAGTGAGGACAGCACCAACGGAGATATTTTTCATTTTTGGACACGAATGGGGGTTCTGATAGAGAATATAAGCAAAATTTGTTATCTTTATGATGGGAGGGTTTTCTCCCTTGTTCTTTTCTCTGTTCCCCTCCTCCCTCCCTTCTTTTTTTTTTTTTTTTTCTATTTCTACGCTAAACTAAGGGAGGGGAGTGGGTATAAGGTTAAGGGTTTTTAAAAAGAGTTAGGAAAAGGCAATAATAAGGTTTTTTGAGGTAGAAAAGGGATAACAACATATAATTCAGAGAACACTTTTGTGTTCAGGCTACCTATGGTTTGATGCAGCAGAATGTTATTTAGCTTTCAATTTTGTCTGCTGTGGCGTGATGGGGCGGTCTGTTCTTGTGTTTGTAGGTATTCGGTGACTTCTTCGTCTCCGGGCAGAACTGCTTTGGTTTTGAGGAGGTCTTGTGTTTGACTCAGGAGAATTCTTGTCACCGTTTGTAGGAGTAGTGTTCGTAGTGCCTAGGTATGGTTTTATGTTTTTTCCTGTGTACCATCTTGGAGGAGATGGTAGTAGCACGCACGCATATCCTCTGCCCCAGGTAATCAACCGGAAAGGCACAGAAATTTTGTGTGTTTCGGGGTCCTTCATGAGCACAGGTGGTTTCTCAGTGAGCTTTGATTGGGTGATATTTGCAAAGTGGTGAAGTATTGGTGGGTCAGGCTGTGATGTTGTACAGTTCAGGAAGTTGGTGACATAGAGAGCCTTGCAAAGTCTTTCCACTGGAGATGTGATTCTGGTGTCTATGTTCTGTTGATTGAGGACTCTTTTGAGGGTTTGATGTGTCCTTTCCACGATGGATTGTCCTGTGGGGTTTACAGGTATGCCTGTCTTGTGTGCTATTCCCCATTCACTGAAGAACTCCTTTAACTTACGGGAGGTATAGGCAGGTCCATTATCAGTTTTGATCTCCTTTGGTACTCCCAGAGTGGCAAAGGTGAGGACGACGTGTTTTATTGTGTGCTGTGTAGTTTCTCCTGGATGTGACGATGCAAATACTACTCCTGAAAACATGTCAACCGATACATGCACATATTTTGACCTTCCAAAAAGTGTGAAGTGAGTCCCATCTGTCTGCCACACCTGGCAGCTGTTCAGACCTCGAGGATTGACTCCTGTCCCCATAGATAGTATCTGATAGTTTTGACAGCTTGGACATGTAGCAACAGTGGCTTTTTCCTGATCTTTTGAAAGCTTGAACATTCTGATAAGGGCAGGTACATTTTGATGAAAAAATGTGTGTGACAACTTTGCCTGGGTGTCTTGGTTTAGAGCAAATTTGGGAGAGAATTTCTAAAGGGGCTCTGGTAGTAAAGCAAATCCAATTGGCCTTTCTTTTTGACTGGTCTGGGAGAAAATACTTTTTTGGAGAAAATACCTCCTTGGAGAAAGGTGGGAAAAAACCTGTTTATTAAACAATAAAACTTAAACAACATCAAACAATAAAACTCCTTGCTGCTCTAAAAGAGATGACAAACTGAGAAAACCCCCTCCCTAGGTTGCGGCTCAACTCACCCAGTCTCTTATCAGTCTTTCTGGTGCTGGAAATGTCACAGGCCAGGCCCGGCCCGGTGGGCCACAGGTGCAGCTGCCGGTGCTCCCCTGGGTGTTCATTCCAGAGCAGGTTTCAAGAGGTCCAAAGAAAAGGGAAAAAACCAAAAGTCCAGGGAATTTCTTTGCTTCAGCTAGCTAAACTAAAAGCAAAAGAGAGCTCTGTCCCGCTGTCTGTCCATCCACAGAAAACACAGTCCAGGAGGAGGAATGTGTAGGAGTGAGAGCAGTGTCTGAAAAAAACTGTGCACTTCTTCTCTCCTCCCTTCACTCTCTGGAACAAGTCTTAAAGGTACAAAACTTATTACTCAGCATAAACAAAATGAGAGGATTAAAGATAACAGCATCATATAGTCAACCCAGGACAATGGGCAAAGATGTTAGGGACATTAGCAGTTTGTACTGCCATGGCTAATGCATCCGCTTTCCTGTTCCCTTCTGCGATGATACCTGGGAGGTCAGTGTGTGACCTCACATGCATTATATGGTAAGGTTGCTTTCTGTGGGAGATTAGGTGTATTAATTTAGAGAGCAATTGGTACAACTTTGGATTGGAAACCTCTTTGAGAAGAGCATGTTCTGCTTTCATAGCTGTACCAGAGACATAAGCCGAATCTGTGACCAAATTAAAAGGTTCGTTTTTGAACTTTTCAAAGGCTCTGACAACAGCTGCTAACTCGGCAATCTGTGGAGATCCCTCCACTATTTGTACGTCAGATTCCCATTTTTCTGCCCGAGGGTCTTTCCATGTCATTACAGACTTGTGAGAAGACCCTGAGCCATCTGTAAAGATGGTTAGAGCTTTGAGAGGTGTTCTACTTTGCACTAATTTTGGGGTCAAATGGAAGGTTACATCAGGATTAAAAAGTTTGTGTTTTGAGATCTGAACTGAAATTTGGCCTGTATAGCTATCTAGGGAAAACTGGAGATTTTCATTGGTCTGGAGCAAATCCTCCAAGTCCCCAGTGGTTATTGGCAAGTATATGCATGTGAACTCACACCCTGCAAGAGACGGGAGGTGAGTTCTAGCCTTTTTTATTAAATGTGGCATGATTTGCTGGAAGGTGGTAATTGTCTTTGTAGGTTGGTTGTTTGTAAAGATCCATTCCAGTATCAGCAAAGGGTCTTGCAGTTGAGTGTCCCATTGGAAAATCAGTCCATAGAATCAAGGTGCTTTTCCCAGAATGACAAAATGGAAAGGCAGGCTGGGCTCAAAGCGATGGGCTTTGCATGAAGACAGGGATTCCTGGACCTTGGTGATGGTACCTCGGGCTTCTGTTGTGAGAGTGCATGGAGAGTCCAGGTCTTTGTTGCCACAAAGAAGGTTGAACAGGGGACAGAGGTCCTCTGTTGTAATTCCTAGCAGTGGACGTACCCAGTTGATGGATCCGCACAGGCTGTGTAAGTCTCTCAGGGTTTTGGGGTTGTCTTGGATGGTGAGCTGCTGGGATACAATGGTCCTTTCCCGGATCTGGACTCCAAGGTAAGTCCATGAGTTGGAGTACTGTATTTTGTCCTCACAAATCTCAAATCCTGCCTTTTCTATGGTTTCAATGGTCCTTTTAACTGCTTTGTCCAAGTAAGCTTTATCTGATGCACAAACCAGGATATCATCCATATAGTGGTGGATGATAGCATTTGGAAATAATTTCCAAACGGGAGACAGGATTTGAGCCACATACCACTGGCATATAGTGGGACTGTTTTTTAGTCTTTGGGGCAAAAAACGCCAATGATATCTTTTGAGTGGGGCCTCTCTGTTAAGAGAGAACGGAGAAAGCAAACTGTGGAGCGTCCTGAGGGTGCAGTGGAATGCTGAAGAAACAGTCCTTAATATCTATGATAGCAAGTGTCCAGTCTCTAGGCAGCATCGATGGGGAGGGCAGGCCAGGCTAGAGGGGGCCCATGTCCTCGATGACCTCATTGATTTTGCGAAGGTCACAGAGGAGCCTCCACCTGTTCATTTCAGGCTTTGGTAGTACAAAGACTGGGGAGTTCCAAGGGCTGGAAGACTCGATGATGTGTCGTTTGGCAAGCTGTTCTTCCACGAGGGTTTGTAGTACGTGCAGCTTGGCTTTAGAGAGGGGCCACTGCTCAATCCAGATAGGGTCATGGCATTTCCAGGTGAGACAAGGGGCATCTGGCAGTGTGCGCTCCTCGGTGGCCCCACTTAGAAATCCCAAGTGGGAATATGTAGGGAAGCCCCCCCCCCCGGGATAGAATGTCCCTGCCCCAAAGGGTGATAGGGGCCCTTACCACAAATGGGCAGATCGTTTCCAGCTTGCCTTCAGGCCATTCAACGAGGGTGTTGTTCTTGCTTCGCATGGATACCGTAGCTCCACCAATCCCGGAAATCATGCCTGCAACAGACTGTAGATCCCAGCGTGCTGGCCATTCTGAGCAAGCGATGATGGTCATGTCAGCACCAGTGTCCAGCATCTCCGGTAGGTGGATCTTCTCCCGTCTGCAGGTAAGACCACACTCAATGGTAGGCTTGCTTGCTCCCACAACTTGTGCCCACATTGCTGTAGGGTTGAGAGGAAGCTGTTCCCTGTGATTCTTTGGGAGTTGAAAGGCTTGTGCGATTGGAATTCCCTTTGAAAGGAAAAATGCTAAGTCCATGCAGTACACCTGGAAAAGAATCTCTTGTCCCGGGCGCAATGTTTGCAATTCTGGAACAAGGAAAATTTCCTTTGGGCTATGGAGAGTGTCACCTATAATTAAGATGTCAGAAGGACCACCTTTTGGCCCATATTTGCCTGTGGGAACACAATGAACATTCTCATTATTAAAGTCAATGGACAGAGCAGTTACCAGTTGGCAGTGGGTTCCCATCTGTATCGCCTTGTGTGTTGGATCCTCTTCTTGTGGTCTGGAACCTCCTGGGATGGTGCGTGGTTGGGTCTGGGTGGCCTTTGATTTGTTGTCATAGCCCGGGGCTCCACTGGGCTGGGCGAGACATTTCCCAGATGCTGCTAGTAGCGCTGCTGATTTTGGGGTCTTTGATAGGTGTTACGAGTGTGTCGGGTAGGTGACCTGTCTGGACAGTCCTTTATAAAATGTCCAAAATCTCCACAGTAAAAGCAACGGGCCTGGTCTTTAGAAGCTATTACTGCATCTGCACCAGAAACTCCTTCAGCAATACCCTTAGCAACTGCTTGGGCCACTGTATTTTCAGTGGACAAGTGACGTGTACAGCATTTCAGCATTTGCTCTATGGTAGGGTCTGTATCCAAGGGTAGAGACATCAGAATCTCTTTGCATTGTTCGTTTGAGTTACTCATGGCAAGCTTACATAACAGTTCCTTTCCTGCCTCTGAGCTTTCTGTTTTTCCAGAGCATCTTTAATTCTGTCCCCAAATTTGATAAAGCTTTCATCTACTCCTTGTTTAATAGTAGAAAAATGCATTGTTGGCATTGAATCATCATGCATGAGAAGTAAGAAGGTTTTTGCTGCAAGTGCCACATCTTGCAGTGCCTCTTTGTTCAAATTTTCCATTTGGTGCCCAGGTTTCTGTAAATCCCCTTCCCCAGCCAGCTGTTCTACTGTAAAATTTGTCTTATAGGCATCTGCGGAATATGAGTCTGATAATGTTTTTAATTGTTTTTCCAATGCCTTTCCCATAACATATATTCTGCTGGGGACAGGAGGCAATGGGAAATATTTTTAATATCGTGGGGAAGTAAAACATGTGCTGAGAACATAGCTTCTAAGAAATGTCTAAAAATATGTGAGCCTCTGCCATGTTCTTTGGCTATATTTCTTAATTGTACAAGTTCCTTATTTGAGTTTGGTTTCCATGTCTTTATAGCAGATTCTCCGCCATTCCTTCCCTGTCTTTACTCTGAAGGGAAAGCATTAATTTTCTGTGCCATCTGCCAATCACCCGTCTTAGTCGCTTCTATCTTAATTAGAGCCCATGGATCAATGTCCACTGTATTAGAATCAGAGTCACTGGAACTGCTGTCGTCCGAGGAGGAGGAGTGAGAGCGAGCAGTCCGTGTCCTATGCTTTTTACGGCGTGTTGACACGGGATTTTTCAAGGGCTTAGGGGGCTGTGAGGAGGCACATGGCAGAGCTTGGCCAGAGGGAGGCACCATTGGGGCTGGGATGGCAGCACAGCATGCACAGGACTGGGGGAGAGGGGTGGTACTGTGGGGGCTCCCTGGGATTCTGCTTGGGTGACATTGAGGGTGCGTGAGGGGCTGGGAAGTCTGGGGTTGGGGGCAAGGGGGGAGCGGGGGAGAGGGAGCAGTGAGACCGGTCTGGGGTGCCGCAGGTACAGGGTGGTGCGCCGGAGCTCTGGTGTGGCGGCACGCAGGGGGACAGGCTGATGTGGCAGTCAGGCTGAAAGGGGTGAGGGTCCACGCGGACACAAGAGCGGCAGCAGCGGGGGTCGGGGCTGGGATTGGGGGACTGGTGGCAGGGGTGGGGAGGACTGTAGCGGGGATGGTGGGGGCGGGAGGGATGGTGGGGGCGGGAGGGAGGGTGGGGGAAGCCGCGGCGGAGGGAGGCAGAGCCACCGCAGGGGCGGCTGCAGCGGGGGCAGGGAAAACGGCGATAGGGTTGGGGGGGAGAGCGGGAGGGTTTGGGGGGAGGATGGGAGCGGGGGGGAGGGGGGGGGAACCCTAGCCGGCAGAAAAGGGCATGGCTGCGCTCGTATATAAGGGGGAGACCGCGTTCAGGGAGTTGGGCGGGGGAAGAAAGGATGGCGCAGACCCCGCAGGGATGGGGCGTGGGGGGGGGGGGGGGGACGGTGCAGCCTTTGTATTGAGAGAGGCAGGGGCAGCTGCAGCACTAGGACCCAGGGAACCCGAGACCCGGGAGCCGGATTCCTGGGCATCCTTATCAGAGTGATTAGCATCTGAAGGGAGGGTGTTTGTGTCTGTTGTGAAAGATTGTTTTGCACTTGTTTTATCTCTATTAACTTTCTCTACAGTTTTAGTTATTACGTGAAACAAAGGCATATACTGAGTTACAGAGAAGTCTTGGTTAGCTTGCCAGTTATATATCATAGTTCCAATTTTGTCCCAAAGTAAATTTTTGGTGATAATTTCTTTGTCAGTGCCAGGATACTGTGAAAGAATCCATTTTATAATTTTTTTAGGTTAGTCTTAAGAGAGTTTGCCCTTAGAGAAAGAAAAGTTGTCAGACGATAAGATTTCTAGGATCAGTAAATATAAATCTCCCTCGTTCTGGGATCGTTTCCAAGTACTAACTTGTGATCCCATATTAACGTGTCCCTTCCAGCAGATAAAAATGAGAAAAAAAAGAAAAACCCAAAAAGGGAATTAAGACCGAAAGAAAAAAGCACGCAATAGAGGTTGATTTAAAACTTACGCTTCTTCAACCGTGTGGGGTCCGGGGTCTGCGGAAGGTAGCCTGCTTTTGTCAGTCTCCTTGAACAATTTCGTTCAGATGTAAATTTCTGAGTGTCGAACTGACACCCCCTGCAGAGAAGGTCTTCTAAAACGAAAAGCCTTTCTCCACAAGAGGCGTGGCGTTCCGAAGGCAGTTATTGTTTTCCAAGGAAAACGCTGCTCTCTTGAGGCTCTTCTCCTCCTGTTCAGTGCACCATGTAAACCTGACAGCCTGCAGGGCTGGTTTGGCCCCCTAGCAGGCATCACGAGCCGGATAACTCAATCCCTCCCAAGGACAGAGTGTCCGAGTAAACAGGACGCTCGTAGCTGTGGCTACCTTAGCAAGCTTAGTGGATATAAGCTCTTTAGTGATTATCAGCTCTCTTAGGATTCCAGCTCTTTGCTTGCTAAGGGGCCTGGCAGGCTAGAGGGGAAGCAGACACGAGAGAGAAGGAAATCGTCCTGGCGTTCCACAGCGATGGTTTTATTGAGGGGTCTGTGAAGGGTTCCAGTGACAGCTCTTCTTCTCCCGAATGGGATAAAACAGCCCCTTTTTATAGGGTATAAGGGGATCCAAACTTGTCCAATAGTAGGGATTAGGGGAAAGCGACCTATGGGGTTACAGAGATAAGCTGGGGTCCAAAAGGAGGAAAACAGGAGCTTCTTTTGCTATTTCATCATGACTCAGCAATTCTTATCATTAAGCCTCGGCCCTCCATGGGGCCCTAGCCAACTCCATGGAGCCTGCGACAATGGTAACTTTCCTTGCACACAGCTCTAACATTGCTTGTAGTGTTGGTGTTGGATCGAGGGGCAGGCTCAGGATGGCAGCCTTGAGACATAAACTTTAAGGAATTGAGGGATTTTAGAGGAGCTGAGGTTTTAGTTAAAGATAAGCTTTATTGGAGTTAATCAAAATAAATGGGTAGGCCTTAATTAAGTTGTTAGTAGTTAACTAATAGTTGATTGCTTGTCAACATTATGTTTGGTTAGCTGGGTTTTCAATGAAGAATAGAGACACCGATAAATAGCTTTTAGGAACATAAGACAATTGTAGGCCTCCTCTGTTCTGAAACCAATTGAAGACGGGCAATGGGAGTTCTACCAAGGGTTCATTTATCATATTTGCATTGAAAAGGTAGAAAGGTCAGAACGAGGAAGACTTCATTTACTTCCTCATTTTTGGACCCCTCCCCATGAAAGGGACCACCGACCAATTTCAAGAAACAAACTACGCATGCTTAATAGCTTTTGAACTAATTACCATACGAAGCGGGGAATGGGATGTACCAAAGTTATGACTATGCATTTGTATTTTGGGTATTCAATACTTGTATAGATAAGAGTGAAATAAACAGGGCCAGGAGACTTCTTCTCCTTTATAATGCCTTTATTAAAAGTGATCAGCTCAGGATTGGGGGGCTCGGCAGGGCTGCAGTCCCCGTCACATCTCCCAGGGCGACTCAGAGGAGGAGGATATGCGCAGCTCTGTCCGCTAGGGGCAGAGCCGGGGAATCCAGTCCCCCTCGTCGGAGCCTTTAGGGCTTGATGTCCCCGTCAGGTGTTGCTTTCCCTGGCTCGGTCTCGTCTGGTCCCGGCGTTGGGACCACTCCCTACTCAGGGCGAGAGGGGCTCCGAAGGTGTTCAGCATCTCTGCAGGCTCAGCACTCGGCTCCTCACGTCCAGACATCACTTCAGTCTCTCAACTCTTATGTGGCTCGTTGTTTTTGGGGTTTTTTCCGTGTCTATGGAGTCGGGGTCCCACAAAGCATTCTGGACTTTGGAGTCACTTTGCATAACCCCCCCCACCCTCTCGGGTGTCTTCCCTATGCTGGAAGAGAGCACTGCCTCGGGGAAGGGCAATCTACCACACCCAGCCAGGCTTTTTACTAATACAAAAGAAGAGATAAGCCTTAACGACCCGGTATTACAATAACAAAGCACTAAGAATCCTGGCAGAGACTGATCTGGCTGCGTCTCTGTAACTCTTTCTCACAAAAAAAATATTAACTGAATTTTTGTTCATAACAGTCCCCCCTCTTTTTCTTTGATCGAGCTTAAATTCTTAAGCTCGCATCAACTCACAATTTTTTGTTTTGAATCTACTATAAATCTCTTGTGCACTGTGGTAATCAAGCTTACTTAACCTTGTTACTTTTCTTGGTTTTTCCAGATTGGTTTGTACAGCCAATACTGTTTTACTAAAACAGACAAATAAGCATAGTAAAAAGAGCAATCCTCCAAGTACACACACAGCGAGAAAAAACCACTTTTTCCCATACATATTTTCTGAAAATCTCTAAATTCCCCCACCCACTGGGATCAAGTGTAGGAGTTTGATCTTGATTATTTACACATGCCAATCTTTTTATTTCGTTTGAAATGTCTCTAATAATTGAATTCTTTATTTTTAATACTGCCTGGAGCCGGATGACTTTGTTCAACACAGATATTGAGGTCCGAACTTGGCTTTTACAATTTTGGATTTTCTCAATTTCTATTTCACTTTCCCGGTTTTGTTTAACTCCTCCCAAATCATTATATATAGGAATTCCTAAACTTGATCCAGTTTCTCTGGGTAATAAGAAAATTGGTGTTATCACCCTAGCAATGCAGTTGCCAGATGAGATCAAACTTAGGGGTTTAGAGTTCCCCTGAAATGTGTTCCAAAGGGGTTTATCTCTTTTCCAGTACACTCATATAAATACTTGTAACAAACAATTTTTCTTACCATTTTCACCATTTCTTTGCTTTTTACTAGATCTGCTGAGCTTGTTTCAGCAGCATCACATTCAAAGCAAAACCAGGCTTCCTCTATAGGGCACTCTCCTAGGAGTGGCTGCCTAAAAGTGGCAGTATTCTGGGCTATCCAATACATTCTCTTATTTTTCTGATAAAGGACCAATTGGGAGAGGTTAACACAATCAGGGTTAGAACTGATGTGGACTCTCGACAAGGAGCTCACTTCCTCCTCATAGAGGGGTTGGTAGCACTCTCTGCACGGCTCAGCTGGGCTCCCCAGAGCACCACCAGCAATCAGAGCCAGCATTACTACCCTTCCCAAGAGTCCGGTATGGGTCATCTTGCACAGCCTGCCCACCCGGCCTTGCCTCTTGGGGAATTTTTTTTCTGAGGACAAGCTTCCAAGCTCTTTAGAGTCCCTTCTACCCGCTTCTCTGGTTAAGCCTTTCTTGGTCTGTTCCCTACAAATTTTAGTTTTCCCCCCCAGGGGAGTGTTCTGTAGAGGATTAACCTGGAGTCTTTAGAAGTATATTGGGGAACTTAAACTAGAATTACTTATTTACAGCCTTAAACTTTTTACCAACATAATTTACACAAAACAGTTTTGAAACATTTTAAGCAATATTAGAACTTTGATACCAATTTTTTTCTCTATACAGTTCAGTCTTTTTGACTCTTCCTTCTGAGAGTCAAATTTAAATCTCAGTATACTCAGGTAAATTAACTTGTGATGTGGATGAATCCTTATCCCGTGCCCGGAGATGGGTGGTGTGGACGCTGGCCCAATGCCAGAAGGAGAAAGGGGTGGAGTCCGGTCCAATGCCAAAAGAAGAAACTGGGAGTCTGGCCCAATGCCAGAAGGAGACAGGGGTGGAGTCTGGTCCAATACCAGGGAGAAAGGGGTGCAGTCCGGTCCAATACCAGAATGCCAGAGGGAAAAACTTGGTGTTGAATCCTGGTTCAATACCAGGGGTGAGAGTGATGTGAGTCCAACCGTCTTAGTAATGAAGAATACCTGAAACGGGCTTTCAAACACAGGCATTAATGGTCTACTGTTAATGATTTTATCAAAACTCAGCTTCTCTGTTTAATGTTATCAGTAATTTCTCTTTTTCCATAGCTTGTATGTTTCTCTCACCAACTTCTACATACTCTGTATTTTGCAAGTAGTTGTATTTCTCAGCTAGCTTAACTCTCAAAGTACTTTTATTCTCCTATTTTTTCTGTGTATTTAATTCACTGGTTTTCTTTTCTATTTTCAAGATCTTATTTATTTATCTCTTGCTTCTGTTTCTTACTTTTACTTACAGCTTAAATACTTCTTTCAACCCCTTACACTTTATCTCTTTTCCCCTTTTTTTTTCTTACACCATTCTTTTACACAATACACTTCCCTCTAAGGAGATGTGGTAAAACTTGTAATGCACAATCTACATTACCTCTATTCTAACTCATCTATATTCACTCTCTCATTTCTCATTCACTTTCACACATTCCTCCACACCTTTAAGACGCAAACTTATTGCTAGAAAATCACAGGTCCCTATAGCCCCCCCTCACCTTGGGGTTGGCCCACAGGTCTCAGTATCTCTGGGCCTCTTGGAAGGGCCCAGACTCTGGTTGCCTCTGGTGCACATTCACCTGTGAGGCTGTCTGCGTGTCACTCCCACTCTTACAGCTACGGCTCCCTCACACATCTGGGGAGCACTAGTCTGGTTTGCAGGTCACACACACACACACTTTGGTCACAGCCCCCACCCGCCCGGGGGACACAAGCCTGGTTTGCAGGTCACACACACACTTCCACTGCCCCCTTCCCACCTGCCCGGGAAGTTGAGGCTGACTTTGCTTGTAACTCACTCTCACACACACAACAAGACAACAATAAGGTACCTTTTACTTTCACACCACTTATTACAAGTTTAGTCTTACTGGCCAGTTTTTGGTGCTATTGGATATTTTTTCTACCTAGCTGTTTTTGTCTAACTTTAGATGTTACTTTGTTGAGACAGGACTTATCTGCTCCTGTATCAACCAAAAATTCAAATTCTTCATTTAGGGGTCCCACCTCAAAGTTTACCAAGGGCTCTTCTAGATGTTGCATCGGGTCCCCTAAAGTATAAAGCCCCTGACCCTCTAGTTGTCACTTCTAAGGATCTTCCCTAAATTATCTTGTTCCCTGGCTATTGCCATATCGAGACTGAGCTTTCTACAAAAACTCCTGGTGTGTCCTGGCTCTCCACAGTAATAGCAATGTCGTTCTCTCAAAGGGACTTGAGGTGTCTCTATCCCTCTTGCACCTGACAGTACAAGAGCCCTATCCTTGCCTCCTCCTGGTGGTGGACCTGCCCACCCTGCACTTTCTCTGGCTACAGCAACCATGATCTTAGCCTTGGCCTTTGCTTTTTCTTCCTCCCTCCTTAAATACATCTTCAATGCCTCTCTTAATAACTCATTTATGTCCTTCTCTTGCCAATCTTCCATCTTTTCCAGTTTCCTCCTTATATCAGGCCAAGATTTGGTAACAAATTGGACCTTTAGTAGCATTTGACCTTCTGGGGTGTCTGGGTCTATTCTAGAGTACAACTGGAAGTTCCGCCTTAGGCGATTAAGCCAGGCAGCAGGAGCTTCATCTTTCTCCTGTGTACCCTCAAATGCCAATTGGGTGTTAGTTCCTTTGGGAACTGACTCTTTGATCCCCCGTATTATCAAAGACCTATATTCCACCATGGCCTTCCTCCCCTCCTCCTGGTTAGGGTTCCAGCTGGGATCCGTTAGTGGCAATTTCTGTTCTCCTGATGGCACCTAGGGTCCTTGACGGTTATCTTTCTCCCAAATTCTTATGCCAGCCGCCCTCATCATCTGGACCTCTTCTGGGGAAAACAATATGCTCAGGATGGAATTCATCTCCCCCCAAGTGTAGATATTTGGACCTAGAAATTGATCTACTTGGTTAGCTATGCCCACTGGGTCCTCAACTAAATGCCCCAACTCTTTCTTGAATCCTCTCACCTCAGAAGCAGTTAGGGGAGCATTCACAAAGCCAACACCTCCTGCTATTCCTCCCATAGGAACCTCTTGTCGGATCTCAGGATCTCAGTCCTGAGGTGCTGAGCCACCGAGACCACCTTGGGGGGCTCGGGAGTCCTGGAATGTTGCCAGAAGTGTCTGGTGGCTGGACTTTGGTCCTACACAGGAGACGACAAGGATGAGGGCTTCACCGGGGTGAATGGTGAAGGGATTAGTTAATTAGAGGGTGAGACACAGGGTTTAGGATTTATGTACAGGGGGGTTTAGAGAAGTAAGATGGAGGAATTGGGGTGTGTCCTGTCCTTCTTCCTCTTCTCCTCCATCTTCTTTGGCCATGGTGGCACTTTTGGATTGGTTATTACTGAGAGTGCACCGAGTTATAAGAATAAATGGTATTGGGGAAAAATGATAATTATTGTACACGTAACAATGGGTATAAAGATACGTGGCTGCCCCGGAGGGCAGAGAGTGTGCTCATGGCTGACTGCTGAGCAGATCTCTGTTCGGCTGAAAGAACATCTTTTAGATAAACAATTAATAAACATAAAAACCGAAAGAAGAACTGAAGCCTCTTCTCGTCCTTCGATACGCGGGCTGCCCCAAGGCCACCTCGGGCCTTTCCAGGCCCCTCAAACAGCCGAGATAACCGGACAACCTCTCTGAGGGGAAAGAGTCTCTCTGCCTTGGAGGTCTTGGATCTGGTGCTACAGTACGGCCCATCTTCAGATGCCAAACTACTTTGAGGGATATCTGGGTTACCCTGAACTTTCTGCCCATCAGCAGGTGTATTTGCTGATAGCTGTTTATCGGGCAAGGAGACATTTGTGCCCCAACTAGGAGGAGGTAAAGGGACAGCAATAGGAGGGGGAGAAGAGCCTGAGTGGATATTAAGTGCAGCTGGAGAAGGGGTGGAGAATGCAGCAGGTGGAGTAGGCACTTGTGGTGGTGCAGAAGGAACTGGAGGGCATACTGGGTTTTTCATAGCGGAAGCTGAAGAAGTAGAAGGAGGAGTTTGAGCAGGTGGTAATGAGATGGCAGCCGGGGGAAGAACCGGACCTGCCATTTGAGGTGCTTGAAGAAGAGGATTATAAGGTGGAGGGGCAGAAGGAGGCAAATAGTCCAGGGGGTCCCATCTTTTACTAGTCCTATCATCCTCTCCTTCATTCCCCTCTTTCTTCCTCTGTACCTTACAAATTCGCACCCCTTCATCCCCAACAGCGCTCTTTAACCAGCAGGCTACATACAATAACTGCTCAGGATCAGTATCCCCTCGAGCTGTCAGATAATTATTTAATAGTTGGCACATCCACTTATCCTTTGTCCCACACCAAGGCCATCCTCCTTGTAACTCTAATTCTGGCCACACTTCCATACAATAATAGATCATTTTCACTTTATCTAATCCCTCTGTGGCGTCTATAGAATCCCATTTTACTAACAGTTCTCCAAAGGGACTATTGGGAGGTATGTCCCGCAGCCTCTTACCGGTCTTTTTACTATTACACCCTCCCATTTTACAGGTCTCAACAGTAAAAAATCCCAAAGGTGCCTTTACTGACCAGTAATTTCAAAAAGAACCTTCTTTGAGGAGCTTCAGCCTCCTCCACTGAAACTTCAAATTTCTGCCTGATGCTCAGGACTTTATACTGAAACAACTGCTCAATCTCTTGATTGCCTAACTTTCCCCACGTCAGGTCTTACATCTATCGGGACTTGAACACACGAAGCCTCGGCTTAAGAATCCGGGTCGTGCCTGACTCCCTCAGTCAGGAAAAACAACTGCCTGATTTTTAGTTTGCCTAACCCGCCAATTTTTAGGCTTCCCCGTATCAGGACTTAAAAGCAAACCACAGCCTCCTTCGCTGGGGTTTGTGCCTGACTCCTGTGTCAGGACTTACTTTTGCCTGCAGGGCTTGTCGGCTACCCGAATCCTTCTCGGGACTGACAAATCTTACGCGAATCCTTCTCGAGACTTACAAATGCTACCCGAATCCTTCTCGGGACTGACAAATCTGCCTGACTTCCTTCTTTCAGGGCCTATTTTGGGTGCGTGCCACTCATACAAATATTCCCTCCGCACGCCCGGACGGGGGGGGCCCTTTATTCCCCCTTGGGAGATGACTCACTCACGCTAATTCCAAGCTCCGCCCCCTGTTCCCGGCCGGATCCTTCGCAGGAGTCCGGAACCGCGGTACTGAGAGGTCTGCTCTCACTTTGAAGGTCCGGCTGCTGGCCTTCGTCTCATTCACACACACATGCGCACGTCTCCCGCTCCCGCCACCGGCTTTCTCACCAATCCGGTGCTCCTCTGCGTCGCTGCTCCTGAGCCGATCCCTCTGGTCCTGGTAGCCAGCTGTCCTGAAGTCCAAGATGGCCAGTCTTGAGTCTTCTTGCGGCGTGGCTATTCCGGACGAGTGCCCCCAGCTGAAATAAACAGGGCCAGGAGACTTCTTCTCCTTTATAATGCCTTTATTAAAAGTGATCAGCTCAGGATTGGGCAGCTCGGCAGGGCTGCAGTCCCCGTCACATCTCCCAGGGCGACTCAGAGGAGGAGGATATGCGCAGCTCTGTCCGCTAGGGGCAGAGCCGAGGGATCCAGTCCCCCTCGTCGGAGCCTTTAGGGCTTGATGTCCCCGTCAGGTGTTGCTTTCCCTGGCTCGGTCTCGTCTGGTCCCGGCGTTGGGACCACTCCCTGCTCAGGGCGAGAGGGGCTCCGAAGGTGTTCAGCATCTCTGCAGGCTCAGCACTCGGCTCCTCACGTCCAGACATCACTTTAGTCTCTCAACTCTTATTTGGCTCGTTGTTTTTGGGGTTTTTTTCTGTGCCTATGGAGTCGGGGTCCCACAAAGCATTCTGGACTTTGGAGTCACTTTGCATAACCCCCCCCCACCCTCTCGGGTGTCTTCCCTATGCTGGAAGAGAGCACTGCCTCGGGGAAGGGCAATCTACCACACCCAGCCAGGCTTTTTACTAATACAAAAGAAGAGATAAGCCTTAACGACCTGGTATTACAATAACAAAGCACTAAGAATCCTGGCAGAGACTGATCTGGCTGCGTCTCTGTAACTCTTTCTCACAAAAAAAATATTAACTGAATTTTTGTTCATAGCAAGAGGACTCTTTAATCACCTGTAATTTGTGGTTTGTATTTGGGAGCTGCTGCCCACCGTCGCAATAAGCATACACTTTCTAACTGTAAACTGTTAGAGAGTCTTTGTCCGTCACAGTTGGATATCAGTACTAGATCAATATCCATATTTTTAATAAATCATCTGGTGAGCCAGGCAGGAGATCTGCTCTCTCTGGCCATGGGGCCAGTTGGGGTCCGGGACCCTTCTGGACGCCCACCCAGAAATTTCTGGGAAGAGAGATCCTGCGATCCTTCTGACTATCCGGGAAAAGACCAGAACCTTCTGGAACTACGAACAAAAGGTGTGTTTATATTTGGGGAAAGTACCTTATTATATAAGCAGTTAATAAGACACGAGAGATGTCTTGTAGCAGTGGTCTGGTAACCTGTGTCCTGTAGTGGGGACTTGGGGACCCGTGTCCTGTAGTGAAGATCCAGGGCTCTGATAGTCCGTGTCTCGTAATGGAGATGGAGGCAGCCGTGTTTTGAATTTGGATTGGAGCAGTGGTGGCTCTGGTTTCAGTCTGTAGTTTAAAGGTGCACCTCATTGATCCATCATTTGAATGGCTACTCGGAATTTTTGGGACTCAAAGGGTCCCCTTGTGGGTCGCAGACAATCATGGTTGCGGCCCCACGCTGTGTGTGTATTGTAAACAGATCCGTGTTTGTTTGGTGGTTTTGTGATTTTGTGTGTTTGGGTTGTAGAAAACTAGTTATGTACCGTATTTGTTGTGGTTTGTGAGAGTTTGTGTTGTAAGTATTATAATCTGTGTGATTTGGTGTGTGTTATGAACCTTTCTAAGTGAAATAAACAGGGCAGGAGACTTTCTCTCCTTTTAATGCCTTTATTAAAAGTGATCAGCTCAGGATTGGGCAGCAAGACAGGTCTGCAGTCTCCGTCATCTCTCCCAGGGTGACTTGTAGGAGGAGGATATGCGCAGCTTTGTTCACTAGGGGCAGAGGTGGGGGTCCGGTCCTCGTGGGTGCAAGTTGGGCGTGGTAACCCAGATGTTGAATTCTCGGCTTCCGCCCTCTCCGGGTCCCGGTCCGAGAGGACTCTCCCACTTACGGTGAGGGGCATCGAAGGTTTTCAGCATCTCTGCAGGCCCAGTGAAATAAACAGGGCCAGGAGACGACTTCTCCTTTTTAATGCCTTTATTAAAAGTGATCAGCTCAGGATTGGGCAGCTCGGCAGGGCTGCAGTCCCCGTCGTGTCTCCTAGGGCGACTCAGAGGAGGAGGATATGCGCAGCTCTGTCCACTAGGGGCAGAGCCGGGGGATCCGGTCCTCGTGGGAGCCTTTAGGGTGTGGTGTCCCCATCAGATGTTAGTCCTCCCAGCCCAGTCGGCCCGGTCTCACCACCAGGGATGACTCCCATGGTCAGGGCGAGAGGGACTCCGAAGGTGTTCCGCATCTCTGCAGGCTCAGCACTCGGCTCCTCACGTCCAGACATCACTCCAGTCTCTCAACTCTTATTTGGCTCGTTGTTTTTGGGGTTTTCTCAGTGCGTTTGGAGTTGGGGTCCCACAAAGCATTCTTGTCCTTGGAGTCAGTTTGCAAACCCCCCCCACCCCACAGGTCTCTTCTCCTCACTGTTCGGGAAGGTCTCCACCCATTACTGTCTCGGAGAAGGGCCATTACCTCACCCTAGCCAGGGCCTTTACTAATACAAAAACAACCATTAACAACAACGACCCGTAATTACCATAACACAGGCAGCAGCCCAGCAGTAGTGGTAACAGAAAAAAATCAACTGAATTTTTGTTCATAACACCCAGCACTCTGCTCCTCATGCCTAGACATCACTCTAATTTCTTAACTCTATATTGGCTCGTTGTTTTGGGGGTCTTTTCAGTAAGTTTGGAGTTGTAGCTTCTCATGGCATGCTGGTCCTGAAGTTATTTTGCATGCACCCCCTCCCACATTTCGTCTTTTCTCTTCATTGTCTGAGGAGGTCCACGCCCTTCACTGTCAAGGAAGAAGAGCCATCAACCCAGCCTGGGCCAGGGCCCTCACAGATACAGAAAAAGAACCATTAATGTCAACGACTTGCAATTATCATTACAAACAAGTAGCACTTTAGCAGCAACCCTGGTCTGACTAGCTTTTGTAACTTTTTTCTCACAAAAAATTTTGGCAGATTTTTTTGTTCATAACAGTAAGAGTTTTGGGGAGTTTTAGAAGCTTGAAGTTGTGAAAGGTTTTTGAAACCACCGCCTGATTTGCGGAGGTGTTATGAACAAAAATTCTGCTAATTTTTTTGTGAGAAAAGGTTACAAAAATCAGCCAGATCACTGTTGCTCCCGAAGTTCTGCCTGTTTTTTTTATTGTAATCACGGGTCGTTGTGGCTAATTGCTCCTTTTGTATTAGCAGAGCCTTTCCCAAGGCTAAGTTGTACTTTTCCCCAGAATGGTGAAGAGACTTGGGGGGGGAGGGGGGGGGCTATGCAAAGTGACTCCAGGACCAGCATGCTGTGGGGGAATACTGCTCCAAACGTACTGAGAAAACCCCAAAAACAACGAGCCACCTAAGAGTTGAGAGATTGGAGTGATGTCTGGACGTGAGGAGCGGAGTGCTGGGCCTGCAGAGACGCTGAAAACCTTCGTTATTCCTCACCCTGTGTTCGAGAACCTCTGGGCCGGGTCTCGGAGGGGGCGAGACTGGGACCAATTCAACATCGGAAGGAGTCACCACGCCCTAAAGGCTCCCACGAGGACTAGACTCCCAGCTCTTCCCCTAGTGGACAAAGCTGCGCATATCCTCCTCCTCTGAGTCGCCCTGGGAGACGCGACAGGATCCTGCAGCCCTGCCGAGCCGCCCAATCCTGACCTGATCACTTTTAATAAGGCATTAAAAAGGAGAAGAAGTCTCCTGCCCTGTTTATTTCAGGAGGGACACCTTTTTGGGAGAGCAGACTGATTTAAAGTGTTTGTGTTGTGCTTGGACTGCATGTTAGAGGGGAATTAGGCTGTATGTGGGCCAGGGTAGTATGTGGTTTTGGCTGTAAAATTTTACTTCATGCATTGTTAGGTGAAAAGAGCTTTGAGTGAGCTAAATTTGTTCACTTTGTAGTTAAAAGCCCCGTGATAGGGGAGTCATTTGTTTCCTGGGTAACCGGAGGGGGCTCCAGGCTTTGTAGCCTCAGGATATGTCCTTTTAACCCCTGAGACGATTTGGCGAGTGAATGTTTTGATGATTTTTACTTTTATGTGAGGTTTGCAGTTGCTAGAGTGTGTGGTAATACTTTAAACCGTTGGTGGCATATCCCCCTCCACTTCTTGTGGAGGGATTTGTGCTGTGCGCCGGCCGAAATTTCTGTGATTTTTAGCAGGACCTTGTTAAATATTTTGTTGAGTGTGTTTGGAGTTGTGAAAAACCCCTAGCTGTTTTCTTCGTGAGCCTAAACTATTAGTGTTTGGAGTCAGATCTCTGTGAGAAAAAGAAACTCAAGCTTTCGTTGTATGCATATAGCCAAGGTAAACCTACACCAGTCTTTTTTGGTGTCCATCGTGGGCCAAGGCAACGGCAGATATAGATCTTGTGTGCCGTAGTAACAGTAGTTATTGAGTAGCAAGCTCCTGTGCTGGATATGTAGTTTGTCAGGTACGCTGCTTATCTCTTTGTTTTGTTCAGTTTGGGAAGATGTTAATGCAAACAGTGTCTCTGTGCTTTGCTGTGACATTGATGGCTTGGTTGTGCTGGGGGAGCTATTTTCTGGGGACAATGAGGGAATCCCTCTCCCTATCTGGGATTGATGTGTATTGTTTTAGAATGCCGGCTCCCGTGTTCCTTGTTCTCCCTCATGGAAGCTGTTGAATACTATTAATACTATTAACTAATACTGTTGGCATACTATGGGGTTTGTGGAATCTGGTGTCATCCTGCTGTAAGACAAAACAAACTGTAGGTGAGGAGATATTGAAATGTGCCCTGAAGCGGCTGGTCCCTGGATGGCAGTGTGTGTGGTAGGATTTGGGCAGGCTCCTAGAGTGGTTATCACCTCCCCTTGCCTGGGACTTTTCGCCTAAACAGGCAATGAGCCCTGGCAGACTGATGCGTCACCTGATACAAGGGTGCGTAACCTACCCTGATGAAACCCAGCAGCTTCTCGCCCTGTACGGGGGCCTGGCCTATGCCTGTTGAGCCACAGTTCAGTGCTGTCAGAGGAGTGTGGCTGAGGCAGGGACCCGACGTGCTTTGGAGGACACTATGGCTGAGATAGGGACCCAAAAAACGACTACAGTAATTGCTCCCCAGAAGTGTCAAAGAAAAGGGGAATAAGGAGAGCCAAGGAGCGATCAGCAAGACTCACTCACCTTTTAGTAGTCCCATGTGCCCAGTGCAAAAGTCTGATGGAGAGTGGAGGTTAACAGTAGACCATCGTGGCCTGAATTAAGTAACACCCCCACTGAGTGCTCCTGTACCACACATGTTAGAGCTTCAAAAGGAACTGGAGTCAAAGGCAGACAGGTGGTGTGCTGCACTTGGCATTGTCAGTGCATTTTTCTCAATTCCTTTGGCAGCAGAGTGCAAACCACAGTTTGCTTTCATGTGGCGGGGTGTCCAATACAGCTGAAATTGACTGCCCCGGGAGTGGAAACACACTGATGCCTTAAAAACCTAGAAATAAAACAAGACTCTTTCTAGGCATTGTTAGTGTGGGAGGTAATAAAAAGGCTGGTCTTTATTGGAGGCCTCCACGGGGCAGATATGGAAAATGCCCACCCCTACACAGGATAAATACAGTTTTATAAGTTTAGAAAATTAGCATAACTGACAAAAATGTCAAATTAGAGATCTAAGTGGTGAGGTAATTCCCCCCGGTTCAAACCTTTTCTTAATCCTCCACCCTCAGATAGGAACTAAGCTTTGTTTACGAAAATGTGTTTTGGAGAGCTGTTTTCAACCTTGGCTCCCAGGAAGAACCAAGACAGGCTAGGGGCCTTGGATCCCCAGCTTGGAGCTTCTGGAAAATTTTTTGTCTTCCTGCCTATCAGAGTAGGGAAAACTACTGGGGCTAGCTAGGAACTATGTAACGATAGAACATTATAGCTAGAATATATATATGAAGGAAATATAAAAGCAAAAATTATTCTGGCATCACTACCATCTGTCAAGGACTGATCCGAAGAGTACTGGAAATGGGTGATGCCTCTGAAGATCTAAAATACATTCATGACATCATTGTGTGGGGCAATAAGGCTGAAGAACTGTTTGAGAAGGGGAAAAGAGTAGTTCAGAATGTTCTGAAAGCAGGATTTGCCGCAAAGAAGAGCAAGGTGAAGGAACCTGCACAGGACATCCAGTTCTTGGGTGTCAAATGGCAGGATGGCTGCTGTCATGTGCTGCATTGTGGCAGGACATTGCTGCATGGGTAGAAAACATGGCTCTGAAGGAATGGCACGTAGATGCTCACATAGCCAAAAGTCGTGCCGCTGAGGAACATCAAAACAATGAACAGGCAGATAATGTTGCCAAAATTGAAATCTCTACGGTAGTCTTAGACTGGGAGCAGAAGTGTGAACTATTTATGAAATAAACAGGGCCAGGAGACTTCTTCTCCTTTTCAAGGCCTTTATTAAAAGTGATCAGCTCAGAATTGGGCAGCTCGGCGGGGCTGCAGTCTCCCGTCGCCTCTCCCAGTGTGACTCAGAGGAGGAGGATAAGCACAGCTCTGTCCACTAGGGGCAGAGCTGGGGAATCACGTCCTCGTGGGAGCCTTTAGGGCGTAGTGTTCCCGTCTGATGTAGATTACCTCGCTCCGTCCGCCCAGTCCCGGCGTCAGGACGACTCCCATGGTCAGGGCGAGAGGGACTCTGAAGGTGTTCCGCATCTCTGCAGGCTCAGCACTCGGCTCCTCACGTCCAGACATCACTCCAGTCTCTCAACTCTTATTTGGCTCGTTGTTTTTGGGGTTCCTGCATGTTTGGAGTAGGGGTCCCACAGCATGCTGGTCCTTGGAGCCACTTTGCATAGCCCCCCCACCCTCTCAGGTCTCTTCACCCTTCTGGGAAAAGTACACCTTAGCCTCGGGCAAGGCTCTGCTAATACAAAAGGAGCGATTAGCTACAACGACCCGTGATTACAATAACAAAACACACAGAACTTTGGCAGTGACAGTGATCTGGCTGCCTTTTTGTAACTTTTCCTCACAAAAAAATTAACAGAATTTTTGTTCATAACAATTTATTGCTCAGCGGGCCCTTGAAACATCAGTGAAATAAACAGGGCCAGGAGACTTCTTCTCCTTTTTAATGCCTTTATTAAAAGTGATCAGCTCAGGATTGGGCAGCTCGGCAGGGCTGCAGTCCCTGTCGCGTCTCCCAGGACGACTCAGAGGAGGAGGATATGCACAGCTTTGTCCACTAGGGGCAGAGCTGGGGATCAAGTCATCGTGGGAGCCTTTTAGGGCATGATGATCCCTTCGTTGTTGATTTCGTCTCAGTCTCGCTTCCTCCCAGACCTGGCCCGGGGGCTCTCGAACACAGGGTGAGGATCAACGAAGGTTTCCAGTGTCTCTGCAGGCACTCGGCACTCGGCTCCTCACGTCCAGACATCACTCCAGTCTCTCAACTCTTAGGTGGCTCGTTGATTTTGGGGTTTTCTCTGTGCGTTTGGAGTCGGGGTCCCAAAAAGCATGCTGGTCCTGGAGTCACTTTGCATAACCCCCCCCACCCTCTCAGGTGTCTTCCCTATTCTGGGAAAGGTACAACTTAGCCTCGGGCAAGGCTCTGCTAATACAAAAGGAGTGATTAACCACAACGACCCGTGATTACAATAACAAAACATGCAGAACTTTGGCAGGGACAGTGATCTGGCTGCCTTTTTGTAACTTTTTCTCACACAAAAAAATATTAACCGAATTTTTGTTCATAACAATTAGGACATCTAGGAAGAGATGCAACTTACAAATGGGCCTGTGATCGAGGGGTGGACCTGACCATGGAGGCTATCACATTGGTCACTCATGAATGTGAAACGTGCCGCAATCAGGTGAGTTTTGGGAGTAAAATCTCCTTGGAATAGAGGGCTGTGGCTGGGTTTTTGACATGGTGAGGCCTGGCAAATTGACTATATTGGACCATTGCCATGAACACACCAAGGCAAGGGTTAGATAATCATTATGGTTAAGGTGACTACTGATTGTCTGCAAACATACCCTGTAAGCCATGCCACTGATTGCAATACCATCTTAGGCCCTTAAGAGATACATTTTCTGGGGGCACTGGTGCCTTGTGAAGGCTGACTTAGAACAGAGACTAGATGGAGCTAAAGAATAAAGAATAAAGTAGATATTTTATAAGAGGTCTCAGATAGATCCACCTTGGGCAGCACAACCCAAAATGGATGACAGGTCTCGCACTTTTATAAGTTTTTGTCCATTAGCATATTGGACCTAATTGTCCAATTACGGCTTTAGCCCATGAAGTCCCATCCTTCTTGTTTTCTCTCTTCAGTCCACCGTTGTTTATGCTCTTGGGTCTGAGAAGATCTGGATCGGCTGTGTTTGGGTCCCCAGCTAGAGAAGGAATTGTTTTGTCTACCTATTCTATGGAGAGAGCTTATTATCCCCTAATATGAAGCCTAGACTTACACACTAAAGCAGAATAGAATCTGAAAAATTTAAAAGCTAATACCTGAGGCATCAGCATGGTACCCCAGAAAGAATGGAATCAGACAATGGGACTCATTTATCATATGACCTCATAAACTCTTTGGCAAAGAAACATGCATTGAGTGGATATATCACATTCCTTATCACCCACAAGCCTCTGGAAAGATTGAGAGGTATGATGGACTGCTAAGGACTGTTAAGAGGGTTGGGTAATGGGGCATGGAAGCATTGGGTAGCAAATATAGCAGAAGTCACTTGGCTGGTTAACACCAGAGGATCTGCTAACTGCACTAGTCCTACCCAAACAAAACCACTACACACTGTGGGAGGAGATAAGGTCCCTGTACTGCATGGAGGGAAGTGGCTGGGGAAGTTGGTGTGGATTTCTCCACCCATGGGAAAAGGCAAACCCATTAATGGCATTGCCTTTGCTCAGGGACCACGGTGTACTTGGTGGGTAATGCGGAAGGATGGGGAGACCCGGTGTGTGCCTCAAGGAGATTTAAACTTGGGTGAAAAATAATCTATGTGTAAATTGTATGTTGCAGGAAGTAGCAGGAGAGACGTGAACCGATGAAGAGTGAATTTTACAAGGGAGAGGAGAGTGCGGTGATGACCCAGGCAGGGCCTGGTCTTGGGGCCCAATGATCGAGTGTGCTTTTTCTCCTGTCTTGAGCACCCATCTTGATGGAATGGAGCCCAAGTCGCGGCCTCTTTTTGAACATCTAGAGAGGTGGAGAAAGCCCATGAAATGGGAAAATAATATCTGTGAAAGGACAGGGGACAGTAGTTAATGAAAATGTATCTATGTGTTGGACATAAAGATGGTTTAAGGATGCAGTTTAAGTTGTGTTAGTAGAAAGGGATTTCAGTAATAAGAAATAAATATAAATAGAATAGTTAGAAGATATATGTAGATGTATATATACATATATATATATATAATTCTGTGAGATCTGAGTATGATGCAAATGATATGGAGGAAGGGGAGGAGATTGTATTGGGTGTGGCTTAAATGGAATTGGTTTTCCCCATAGCAGTCCTCACTGTTCCATCCTTTGCATTGGTAGCTTGAAAGGTGTTGATAACACCGCAGTGTTTTGGCTACTGCTGGGCAGTGTTGGCACAGCATCAGTGCTGTCTCTCCAACATTCTGCTCCTCATCAGCAGGATGGGGGTTGGCAAGATCCTGGAAGGGGACACATCTATGCCAGCTGACCCAAATTGGAGGGATACTCTATATCATATGACATCAGCTGAGGTATAAAAGCTAAGTTAAGGAGGAGGAAGGGGGCACATTCATTACTTACAACGTTTGCCTTTCCGAGCAACCCCTATGCATGCTGTAGCCCTGCTTCCTGGAGAGTGGCCGGACAGTGCTTGCTGATTGGAACTAGAGGACAGAATTATTTTTCACTTCCTCTTTGCTCATTCATGAGCAGACTTTCACTTTTGCTTTAGTAAACTACTTTATCTCACTGGGTGAGTTTTTTTCCATCCTTTTTTCTCTCCCCATCCAGCTGAGAAGGGGAGTGATGGAGCAGCTTGGCTGGTACCTGGCATCCAGCCAAGGTCAACCCACCACAGATGCTTTTGATGCCATCCTGAGTTGGTGAGTAAGGACTTTACAATTAAAATTGTAATGCAGGTATGTTTTATTCCATCTGGGATGCATGGGGGTATATTTCCACCAAAGACGTGTACCTGGAGAGACAGGTTTCAGGTTTAAGTACACACTGATCCCACAAGCCCATACCTCCCTGCCTGCCCATTCCCTGCCCACTGTCTGCCTCCTTGTGCTTCATATTATAATTAGTCTTCTGTGGTGCTACGCCCCCTGGGGGTTGTGGGCAGGGGTCTTCTTGATGAAGTAAGAGGTCTTCCTCAGGTATTCGCTGCTTGACCTCATCTCTGGGCAGGCGTAGTGGAGGTTTTGGCTTTCTCAGGTCAGTTTGCCCTGGCCAAAACTAGGACCCTGGTTCTTGCTGGCTCCTTAAGCAAAAGGTTCTGCTTTATGGGTTTCAGCAATACCTGAGTCTTGCTTTTCTGAGTTTTTTTATCTTTATGGCCTTTACCTAGCAACTAAATTCTTATGTGTTCTGTTACATTTTGTTTCTACCTAGTAAGTTACATTCCTGTTACAAACTGTGTTCTGTACTTTTGCAAACTTGTTAAATAAGCTGTACATATTTCTGTTTTCCTCCACCCTCCTAAGTACATGATATGCTTCTAAAATTCTGAGTTTTCATAAACATACATGTTTCCCATATCAATCCAGGTGTTACAGGAGAAGGGTCAGAGATCAATCAGACAGATCTGATTCAGTAGTTAGTTTATTGAGGTCTCATCAGTAAATTTATGCATGTAAAATTTTTAATAAGTACAGATGGATTGGCGGTCATGTGGCAGGACATCCCTCCTACCACAGAAAAGCTTATCTGCTCTGTCCATCAGGTGGTGCGATCACTCTGGACATTCTCCTCCCCACATGAAGTGATGAGATAACCCAGGCCAGCTCTCTGACTAGTAGGTTAGTGAGTTATTTCTCTGGCACCAGAGGTAGAATTCCCAATAAGCAACTGGGGATGAGAGCAGATGTGGGGAGATGAGCTGGAAATTCCTCAGTGAGAGACATCACTTTACAAACTATAAAATCTACACAAACTTTCAAGCCTCCTACACACACCTTGGAAATGTGCAGGACTTCTCCCGCAGAGTTTGGATGTGAATTCCATGGATACTTTCCCTGGGAATCGAGTGAAAGAATTCTATGTGTACTCCATCCCCAATGCGGTGGTAAGTTACATTGAATCCTAATCTGTACTATTTCTTCACTAGATGTAATATAAATACCTTTATTGTGCACTGTATTTTATCTACTAATAGTTCTTTTTGTTTTACTCCTGTGTAGTAAGTAGTCTGTTTAAAGTCTTATGTCTGTTTTTCTTGTGTCTATTTGTAGTAATTACATATCCGCTGAACAGAGAGAGACATGGTTCTCCCAAGAAAATCCTGGGAAGCTGTGTAGAAGCTTTCGGAAACTTAAAGGAAAGAATTCAAACAATTATTATCTCTCTTTCTGTAACCATTGTTTATAGATATGGTTCTACAGAGTGTGCTATTCATAGTTCACCAAGTGTGAGAGAAGATTCCTAAAGGCCAATCAGGTCTTAGGTCCACCATTGTTTCTATAAGAACCGTAGATTTCTAATAAAAAAGTGTCTTTTGATGCCTTCTGATGATGGAGTCTTTGTATCACCTTTGGCTGTCCCTGATACCCCTCCGGTGATAATCGGTGACCTTGAGTGTGTTGCATCGATCACGCCTTTGTGGAGTTGCACAATAATTGGTGACCTCCGACATTGGGTGCACCTGGGGGGGGGGGGGGGGCGCACGACAATTGATGACCCCTCACGTGAGTGAACACTCTGCCTTGATTTTTTGATGACTCCTCTGAAGTATGTCTGAGCATTGGCCTGACATTGCTGAACCCCTCGAGGGTCCAGACAGACTGGGGTGACTATTACTGACCCCAGCCATGTGTCTGGCACGAACTGGAGACCATCTGGATCTCTCCATCAGAGGAACTCGGGCTGACCTCCAGCGTTCCCTGCAAGACTTATTGGACACCTTCTGCCCTCCTAGAGAGGTAACTGTGATCTGCCCCGTGTCTTCCTGAGAAGACTGGTTCCGTTGGGACCGCGGGCGTCAGCCCCAGGAGGCCAAGAACTAAGTGGGAGACGGCTTATTCCCAACACAGCAGATTGTTTGTCTCTTGAAGTGGACGCCTGCTGAGGGACGGGTTTTCCTTAAAAATGGGGAACCAACTTTCCAGAGATGAACAAACGATTGTCTCTGCGTGGAGGAATCTGATAATTCCTCTGAGACTCGCTGTCTCTGAGGAAGCCCTCTGCAATCTGCTGGCCTGGGCCAGAGATCAGGGGTTCGCAGCAGATGAGGGCGCTGCATTCAATTCCGAGACTTGGGAATCCCTCGGTGATTGATGGCTAACTGCCGTCACCGCAGGCGATGCGACCGCTTCCGCACTGTTCATTCCCTGGAGACGCATTTCTAAAGCCCTTCGGCGCAAGATCCCAGGGAACGGGAAAGTGACAAAGCCAACAGGTTTTTCGCCTGCGATGGCTCCGGAAACCGTGTCCCGATCGGCTGTGGCGGACCGTCCTGCTCCATTTTCGCCGGCTCCGACTCTCCCCGTATCGAGAGCGGCGGCAGGAGTGCCTTTTCACTCACTGGCATTTCCGGCATTCCCTGCCCCGCAGGGACTGGTGGGCTCGCCCCCGCCGCGGGCCGCCCTGCTGCAGCCGCCACCGGTGCTCATCCCCGCTCCGGATGGAGCAGCCGGTGGTTCTTTGTTTCGACCGGCCCCGAACCGATCGCGGCCGCCAGCTCCGCGACCCGCTTCGGCAGCAGCAGAGACGCCGCCAGCGCCCCCCCCACCCCCCCCCGGGACCGAGAGAAACCGCCGCGGCGCTTTTTCGCGCACCCATGGCCGTCGCGCTGATTATTCCCCCGCGCCAGCGCCCGCCGCCGCCTCTCCAGCTGCGGGGTCCGTGGCTGGGCCCCCGGCTGAGGGGCCAGCCCCCTTGCGCCGCCGCGCGCTTCACAGAGACTGGCGGAGCACCACATCACGGGGGGGTAACCCCTGCAATGTGCGGCGGCTGCTGCGACCGCTCCGGCGGACGCTGCAACCTCCGCTCCGCAACTTGCCCCTGCAGCGGCTCCGCTCTGTCCCCCACCGCCTTCAGAGGCTCCGTCCTTCGCTTCGCCGCCTGCTTCGGAGACTGCAACCAGCCCAGTCTCCTCTCCGCCTTGTATCGTGGGGGAGGGAGGCACAGGAGGGAGCGAGGATCACCCTTTTGTCCTGAGCAGACGTGGGTGGTGCCGAGAACCCCAAATCCAGGGTGGAATTTAATATTCCCGAGAAAACCTCTCCTTCCCATTTGCCAATATAGACCAGTGGTCCTGGAGAGTGGGAGGAGGAGGAGGAGGCGTTCGCCTACTCCTGCAATCCTTTCTCCCGTTTTGGCGGGGGGGGGGGGGGGGGGGGAAGGCCGAAAAGCCGGAGAGGTGGCCGAGACGCAGGCAGCATGATGGGGGCGGGCGGTGAAAGAAAAGATGAAATTGGATCGCCCATCTAGGGGTGGGCATCGGCTGTCCCAGGGACTGCAGGAGCCCCAGATTATACCAGGAAAACGTTAGAGGAAGGGAACAAGCAGAAGGAATCTGGGCTCGGCAAAGAGGCTAGGTTCCCCACCCCACCGGCTGGGTTTGGGCTTCTTGGCCCGCCCACCAGGGCCAGGTCCCCCGCCCTGCCCACCACACCACCGCTGGGTCCTAAGACCTGCTGGTGCTGTTGGCCTTTCTAAGAAAAAAAAAAAAAAAAAAAAAAAAAGGCATCGTCTTCATAGATGGCTCGGAGCACTGGAACGTAACAAGTTAGGCATGGCTTTCCAGCATTTTTCTTAAGTGCCTGAATTTGGTCAATTCTGCTTATGCAGCAGACACACTCAATTGTTTTGAAAACTTTGGGGATGTAATTCAGACCCGAGTTCATTTATATCACTCAAGTTGCTCATTCAGGACAGGACTACATAGGCCAAAAGCCTTGCATGATTCTTCCATCAAAGTGCACACACTCTGCAAAAAGCAATTTCAATGAAAGCCAACCAAGGCTTGACCTGCTGCACCTTACTGGCTGGGATAAATCCCAGAGGCCTAAAGGCTTTGCAGCTGTGGCAAACAGATGTTACTCATCTTGCCAAATTTGGCTGATTTGAATATGTGCATGTGTTTATTAATACCTTGTTTTCTGCCATGTGGGCATCTACTCACACTGGAAAATGGGTTTTGACAAGTTGGACTGCCAGTCCTTTGGCAGACCGATGATGATTTGTTACTATACAAGAGTTGGTAACTCATTTCTTAGAATTATTAATTACCTCTTGCATGAGAGATTGCAGAGAATTCAACAGTATATGTTGAAAGTCTCTTTGGCCATTCTAAATCAGCTTCTGAATCAGGTTTTGATTGGTAACTAATAAACCTCTTGAGCTGTGTTTGTTCTTCCTTCTGCAAAGGGCCCTGCAGAAGATTTGCAAACACAGCTCCTCAATTTTCTTTTTTTTTTACAGCATACAGGGTGAGATGTAGTAATTACATATCCTCTGAACAGAGAGAGACATGGTTCTCCCAGGAAAATCCTGGGAAGCTGTGTAGAAGCCTTTGGAAACTTAAAGGAAAGAATTCAAACAATTATTATATCTCTTTCTGTAACCATTGTTTATATATATGGTTCTCCAGAGTGTGCTATTCATAGTTCACCAATAATGTGAGAGAAGATTCCTAAAGGCCAATCAGGTCTTAGGTCCACCATTGTTTCTATAAGAACCGTAGATTTCTAATAAAAAAGTGTCTTTTGATGCCTTCTGATGATGGAGTCCTTTGGCTGTCCCTGATACCCCTCCGGTGATATCTATTCAATAAATAATTTATGTTGTACTAGACCTGATCAGTCATTCTTAAGAACCTGTGAGCAGGAGTGGGTTTTGGGGTGCTGGCTGCCTTAATAAAGCTGCTGTCTACTGTCAGAAAACTGGGCAAAGGCAGCGTCCTGGGGTGACTGTATGGTCTGGTATCCCGTCATCAGTTTTTTCTGCTCAGAAATGGGTCCTGTAGCTTTAGGCTAGGCTGAAAGAGACAGAGAGGGAGAAGTGAGGGAGAAGCAGTGAGACAGAGTAGAGATCCATTCTGAAGTAGGTAAAGTGTCTGGCAGCGGTGAAAAGTCTGTGAGGCCAAAGCTGAAGAAAAAACTCGCATGCCGAGACAGCAAGGAGACAGAGAAAGAAAAACAGAAAAGACCACGAGGTCAATTTGCCCCCAAACTAGGAATTCCTTTGATAAAGAAGAACTGGCGATAAATGTCACGCGGAATGAATATGTATGAACTTATTGTGAAACTGTATGCATATGCATTTGGAAAGGGGGATAAAAGGAGGTCTGAAATCTTCAGGGGTAAGCATGCCTTTTGAGGAGAATTTTCTCTGTATGCGTCCGGCGCCAGAAATAAACATACCGAGCTTTACAACTTTTATAAAGTTGTGAGGTTTCTTCTTTTCTCCGCAAAACAGCAGCATGCAGTTTGTTTGCAGAAGCTTCACTTTACTCCCTCGGAATTCCTCTCTCAGGGACTCTGCTGCCTAGCACAGACAGCAAGGGAGAGATAAGGCTCTCAGTGCTCTCCGAGTTCTCGGCTTTTGCAGAGAGAGAGGAGTTTTTCTTTGCTTTTGTGAAAAACACCATTCACTTGTGTTAAAATTTTAAAAGTTTAATAGCAATGAAAATAGTAATAAAAATGAGGACAATAAGAGATAACAAAAAGCAACGAATTACAGACATCCGGGTGCCTGGCATTCTGCCAAAAGACACACCTTGCTAGCAAAGGATTAGCCCTTAAAAGCAATAGCCTATTGCATATTCATATATCTCATACATGATTCAAACATTCCTTTCAAACTAGGGTGTTTCGGCTTGATTTCAGCTTCCCCCCCTCATCTTGTAAATCAATCTTTTTGCTTCCTTGAAGTCTGGGCTTTCCCGATAAGGAGGCAATAATTATTTTCCTTGGATCTTGTTGTCTGTTTGCTGTTATCTCTATCCAGAGAGGATAATGCGAAGAATTTCTCTATTATCTTTTCCATTCTTTGGGCTAGTTGCAAAAAGTATCTTACATCACATCATTTCTATTTTAATATTATGCTATTGCCTAAAAACTTTATTTACCACACTACTTAAAAGTGAATAATACAGCACTACTTAAAAGATATTAATACAGCATAACTTTCCAACATAACACATATAATATTTATTTTAATATTTGCAAAGAGCCAATAATATAATATGCATTTTTCACCCTTTTTTTTGCAGGTTTACCTCATTAGCTGCAGCAAGAAAGATTTTCCCAGAACTGTGTCTTTTTTTTTCTGGAACTGTTCAGCTTCTCTCTGGTCCCGAACACCAGGACAATTGCTCAGGGGCTCCCTTAAGCTGCTCTGTGGCCTGGACACTGGGGACTCGGGACACTGCATTCCAATGCCGGAGGGACTGAGAGAGACCGAGCAAGCTAGAGACACACCTGCAGAGGACTCTCTGAACTACAGAAGGACTTTGTGAATTTGCCATCTCTTCAGAACAATGAGAGGTTTCATTGTTTAATATTATTGATTTTTTTCATGCTTGTGAGTATTTTGCTTGTTAAATAAACAGGTTTTTCCGCTTTTCTCCAAGGAGATTTGCTCCCGAACTGGTTGGGGGAGGGGCTGCTGAATTATGCCCTTTAGGGAAACATCATTTGGGACGTTTCCATCCAAATCTGTCCCAAACCAGGACAAAGATTTTGGCACCCAACGTAGGGTCAAGAAAGTGGAAAAATCCTGTACTGATTGCATTTTGGTTTCACTTACTGTGTGTTGGGATTAAGCACTCAGTACCCACCATGTTGCTTGAGTTTATAATGTCTCTCTGGGTGGAAGTCTTGATGTCTCTCTGGTCCCTAGGCCTGTTTGAGGTGTTAATACCTTTCTGGTCCCTAGGCTTGTTTTCCTATCCGCAGATAGCTCCAGTATTCTCTCTGGCATGTAACTTTTACAGTAGAGGGGCACAGATTCGGATTTCTATTTTGCTGGTCATGGTGATAATGATTTACAGGGAGTTAACAAAGGTACTGGGGTTTGTTCAAAATATGTATGGTTTATGGTTTCTTCGCCCCACCCTCCGTCCTACTTCCAGTAGCACATTTTGGGGGTTTATTAGTAATTGCACCCTATTTGTTAGAGGAAGAGCAGGAGGTGAGGCTTCCCGTCTTTTCCTCTCCTTCTTCTCCTTTAAATCTATTACATCACCTTTTGAGAATGTTCAGTTTCCCCTGGATGCAAAGGATACCACCTTCCTGGTATTTCATCTGGTAGACTTCCTCTATATGGTTTGCAGTGTTTCTAGAATGAGGGCTGAGATGTGAAGAGGAGCTGATGAGACACCTGACCCAGGCATGGACCCAGGCATGGAAAATCCCAAATGGTGTGGGGAATGGGAGAAAATGGGCCAGACCTTGAAGGAATTCTCTGACCTCATAGCCTGGGACTTTCCCCCTGAACAAATTCAGAACCCAGCTGAGGTGGGGAAATATCTAGTAGTGCCATGATGACTCTAAGGAGAAAAAGCTCATTGCAATAAGCTGGGCCCTGGCATATGCTTATTGCACGCTGCTAGATACTGTAGGGCAGCAGATAGAGGGAGGGTGGCAGAGAGATAAATCAGCAGCTACCCCAGTCACTCAGACTGCAGCAGATACCCCAGTCATTCAGGTTGCAGCCAAACCAAACAGTGGGCCTAAGCCAGCAGCTAAACGAGACAGTGAGCCTAAGCCACTGACAGTTGCTACCATGGGAAAGAAGCACAAAAGCAAAACCAATTGCCCAGTGGATGATGATGACCCAGGAGAAGGACCCTCAGAGACAGAAGTAACTATTGAGTCATTGTCCCTGGAGGACCTTGGTGGCCTAGGAAAGGATTGCACTCAACGATCTGATGAATCTATAATTAGTTGGTTAGTCCATCTTGGGGACGCTGCAGGAGAGGCTACAATTCTGGACAGTACTGAAGCAAGGTATTTTGGATCCCTGTCACATGATCTGATTATTGACCAAGGAATAGTGACAGGGGCTGACCCTCTCAGTCTCTGGGTACGCATCTTGAGAAGTGTGGGGCAAAGATATCTGTGTGCAGACGATCTCTATATGCAGCAAATCCAGTGGAAAACCATAGAACAAGGGATTCATTGCTTGAGAGAAATGACGGTGGCAGTGATTGTCTTCACAAAGGACCCAACAATACCTAGGAATCCACACTTGGTAAAATGTACATCTGCGATGTGACAAAAATTTGTATGACTTGTATTGGAATTAAATACCAATATAACCGGATGGGACGTGCCTAGGCTTGTCTGGCCCTTGCTGCTTGACCAAAGGCAGCAACTGTGGTGGTTTCACCTCAGAGACACCTTTGGCTAGCTGGATGTTGCAGCTGGGCACTTGGGACAAGTCCAGACATGCAGGAACTCAGGTTTACCTCTGGTGGAGAAGCTTTAAGGCGAGGTGAAGGAATAGGAGTCGGGTTCTGCTAGAGGGTTTCAATCCAGAGCTTTATTCATGGCCCACAAGCCTCTGAATCCCATAACAGCTCTAACAGAGCCTCCTGAACCACGTGGCCTGCTGTTCCTTTTAACCCCGGGGAGATGGGGAGGGAAGCGGTACCAATCCCACCAACCAGGTGCGGGGGGGGGGGGGGGGGGGAAGTCTCCGGGAACAAATGACACCTGGATGGCCCAATGTCCTCCAGGGCTGAAAGGCATCTTTTGAACTCTGCCAATCACTCAACACTCTTCTGGAATGCCAGGACCGACAGACAGCACTCACCAGGGCTCAGGGTGGGGGGAAGGGAGAGGTGACTGGCACCTGGGGAAGGACCGGGAAAACTGAGGCAAGCTATGACATCACACCGCAACAGACTTGGGCCACTGTAGCAGGCAGAGGGCCTGCAATGCCTTCATGGCATTCAGCAGCCTAAGATAGGAAATGCCTAGTCATGATGACTGTGAAATAAACAGGGCCAGGAGACGACTTCTGCTTTTTAATGCCTTTATTAAAAGTGATCAGCTCAGGATTGGGCGTCCCGGCAGGGCTGCAGTCCCCGTCGCGTCTCCCAGCGCGACTCAGAGGAGGACGACATGCGCAACTCTGTCCACTAGGGGCAGAGCCGGGGGATCCGGTCCTCGTGGGAGCCTTTAGGGCGTGATGTCCCCGTCAGATGTTGGTTTCTCTGATTCTGTCCAGCTTGGTCCTGGCGTCAGGACGACTCTCTGCTCAGGGTGAGAGGGGGTCCACATCTCTGCAGGCTCAGCAATCGGCTCCTCATGTCCAGACATCATTTTAGTCTCTCAACTCTTAGGTGGCTCGTTGTTTTTGGGGGTTTCTCTGTGCATTTTGGAGTCGAGGTCTCAAAGCATGCTGGTCTTTGGAGTCACTTTGCATAACCCCCCCACCCTCTCAGGTGTCTTCCCTATGTTGGAAGAGAGCACTGCCTCGGGGAAGGGCCATCACCCCACCCAGCCAAGGGCTTTTACTAATACAAAAGAGGAGATAAGCTACAACGACCCATGATTACAATAACAAAGCACGAAGAACCCTGGCAGAAACAGAGATCTGGCTGGGTCCCTGTAACTCTTTCTCACAAAAAAAATATTAACCGAATTTTTGTTCATAACAACTGGACCTAAGAAGCCCCTTTTCTGCCTTTGGACCCTTGCTTATCTCTCTGTAAGACTGTAGGTCACTTCCCCCTTGATCCTTACTATTGGAGAATTTCTTAAACTCCTGTACCCTATATAAAGACCTACTTTTGCCCAGCTTGGCAGAAGACACTGTCCCTGAGAACCTTTGCAGAAGACTCCAATAAAGCCATCTCTGTGGAACCTCATACAGCCTTCTCCTCTCTCTCCCTGCGTCTGCCAAAGGCACTTAGCAAGCACAGATCTAGAAATCACTTAAGAGCTGAACTGCTTGCTAAGGTTGCCTGCGGCTGGGAGCTGCCTGGGAGCCTGGACAAGCTGTGATGAACAGGACTGTGCTATCCGGACCTCCGGCAGCCAGCCGGGGATACCCCAAAACCTGGCCGAGGCACGCATTAGGCCACAAGAATACGCTTCTGCTTTAGCAATGATGAAGCAGGATGATGGCTGTCTTAGGTTGCAAATGAAATGCAAGACGTGGCTGGGGGTGTGTATTCTATTTCCATCTGTTAGAGGTGGGGCAGTTATCTTCTGTTAATTGGGCCACATGTTAAAACCAGGTGGGGCAATTTTCTTTATCTCTTCCACCACCCATTCCAACATCCCATTGTGAGATGCTCTGCCTAGGGAAAGGAGCCAAACATTACTACCTGGATATTGAGGCAGGGGGTTGGAAATTTTACTTGGAGTAGAAACCAATTTTGGATTTAGCTGAAGTCTACTGTTTAGGCTTGTGTAGTCTGCTAACTTGTGTGCTCGCAAAAAGGCCTGCAGAGAGAAAAAGGAAATTTAAGGCTACTTTGAAAGGAATGTAAGCATCTAAGTTGAAGAGGGATAAGGAAGAGCCCCACTGACCTTGGGACTGAAGCAGACATAAAAACTGAATCTGGGTTACAAGCATCACATTACAGCTACATGACTGAAGAACTGCGCAGGTTTATAAAAATTGTTAAGGCAGTTTAATACATATGCATATGTCTTTTATGCATATGCAACAGGTTAGGGGATAAAATATCCTTGAGAATTTTCGGGAGAGCGCATGTCCTTTTGGGAGCTATCCTGCATGCGTCTGGCGCTAGAATAAATCATACCGGCTTTATAACTTTTACAAGTTGTAGAGGTTTTTTATCCACAAATCATTTGTGGCAAGAGCCAACCAGGAGGGTCTCTGTCTCCACAGGGGGGGGACGGGGACCTCCTAAGTGCGCCCCCATATCTTTTTTGGAGGAGCTCCGTGTCTCAGCTTGCTCCCTACAGAGACAGACAACGACCTGCTGGTGTGCGGATCAAACAGTATGTATCCTTAGAAGGACCTGGGAGGGGGGGGGAGGGAAGGGAAGGATTAGGGCTGCTGATAAGCTGCTCAGAGATGTCTGAGTGCATGTCCTTGTCCCTGTGTGAGTAAAAGTTTGAGGTTTTGCCGGCAGCCATCGGCTGAGTGTGGCCGGTGGTGGAGGGGTCCCCTGGTCGATAGGGCAACTGGGGAGGGTTTCACTGTTCGATTGCATGACCACTAGTGGCTCTGAGGGTGAGCCAAGTTAATCTGGACCTTATTGCTACTATTCCACTTACTGCTATTGTGTGCTTGTGGTGTCCAGACATTGTTAGTGTGTTTGTGATTGCGTGAGTGAATGGCTTGGTGGGCTCGGTTATATGAAAGGGGGAGTGAGCGAGTGAGTGTACCCACGGTGCAGCGGAGGAGAGTTCTACCCACATCTGAGGTGGCCAAGCGGGCCCTGGGGAGGTAGCTGGGAGGCGCCAGCCGGGGCGGCTGTGGGAGCAGATAGCATCCCCTTGGGCCTTCTTCCAGACAGCCCAGCTGCATCTCCTTCCCCCTTCAAACCTAGTTAAAAGTCCTCTCAATGAGTTCTGCCAGTTCATGAGCTAAAATCCTTCTGCAGAGATCCACCTGCAGCCTGTGGGGGAGGTACTCACGTCAGAGCAGGTGGATGGCTGGAGGAGGCTATGGTCCAGTGGAAGACCCAGTAGAGAGAGGGGGCGCTTGCTTCCAGGCTGGAGCAGCCTGTTCCTGGAGGATTGTACCCTGTAGAAGAGTGACCCACGCCACAGCATTTTTGGAAGGACTGTGTGCCCATGGGAGGAATTCATGTTGCAGCAGTTTTGGGAGAACTGCTGCTCATGAGAGTGGACCCACACTAGAGAAGTTTGCAGAGAACTGTCTCCTGTGGGAGGGACCCTACAGTCTCACGGGGGAAGGAGTCCTCTCAGAGCAGCGGAAGAAAACCTAGGGTGATAAACTGACCAAAACCCCCATGCCCTGATTCCCTGTGCTGTCAGTGCAAAGAAGGGAGGGGCTGGGGAGAAAAAGGTGTTTTAAGGTCTTATTTTACTTCTCATTATCCTCCTCTGATTATGTTAGTAATTAATTCACTTTGTACCTTAAGTTGAGCCTCTTTTGCCCTTGGAGTGTTTTTCTTAGAGTCCTTATCTCAACAGATGAGGCCTTTGTTTAATTTTTCTCTCTTCTGCTCAGCTGTTGCAGGGGAGGGTGAGCATGTGGCTTTTGTGGGTGCCTGACGTTTGGCCAGAGTCAAACCACGACATCGAGGTAGAAGGAAGAACCCTCCCCCATCTCCTGAAGTGCCCCTACATAACAGACAGGATGCTGCTGGTTTGGAGACCAAAGAGCACATGAGTAATGGACAGGACCCAGAAAAAAGCCAACCATGTAAAGCTGACCTAACCACCTGCCCACATTAGAACCAGTGTGACCAGAGAAGCATATAAAGATGTTAGTAATTGGAAATTCCCTCCTGAGAGGCACTGAGGCACCCATTTGCTGCCTAGATGATTTTTCTAGAGAAGTCTGCAGCCTACCAGGAGCTTGCATTTGCAGCATCACTGAGATGCTGCTGAGGCTGGTGAACAGTACAGATTATATCACCTGTCAGGACAACAGTGGAGGCACAAATAACACGGAAGAAGGCTTCATGCACCTGCAGCCCATTATTTTTCTACAGTACAACTTTTTATACTCTTCATCCCACATGCATTACACCTGTGTGTCCTCTGCACCCTTTTGTGATTGGTCAGTACACCTTGGCACTCCATGTCTCATTACCCTCAACACTGGTCACCTGTGAAATAAACAGGGCCAGGAGACTTCTTCTCCTTTTTAATGCCTTTATTAAAAGTGATCAGCTCAGGATTGGGCGGCTCGGCAGGGCTGCAGTCCCCGTCGTGTCTCCCAGGGCGACTCAGAGGAGGAGGATATGCGCAGCTCTGTCCGCTAGGGGCAGAGCCGGGGGATCCAGTCCTCGTGGGAGCCTTTAGGGCGCGATGTCCCCATCAGGTGTTACTTCTCAGCCTTGGCGGCCCCCCCGGTCCCGGCGTTAGGACGACTCTCTGCTCAGGGCGAGAAGGACTCCGCATCTCAGCAGGCTCAGCACTTGGCTCCTCATGTCCAGACATCATTTTAGTCTCTCAACTCTTATTTGGCTCGTTGTTTTTGGGGTTTTTTCTGTGCCTCTGGAGTCGTGGTCCCACAAAGTATTCTGGACTTTGGAGTCACTTTGCATAACCCCCCCCACCCTCTCGGGTGTCTTCCCTATGCTGGAAGAGAGCACTGCCTCAGGGAAGGGCCATCTGCCCCACCCAGCCAGGATTTTTACTAATACAATAGAAGAGATAAGCCTCAACGACCCGGTATTACAATAACAAAGCACTAAGAATCTTGGCAGAGACAGATCTGGCTGCGTCCCTGTAACTCTTTCTCACAAAAAAAATATTAACCGAATTTTTGTTCATAACAGTCCCCCCTCTTTTTCTTTGATCGAGCTTAAATTCTCAAGCTCGCATCAACTCACAATTTTTTGTTTTGAATCTACTATAAATCTCTTGTGCCCTTTGGTAATCATGGTTACTTAACCTTGTTACTTTTCTTGGTTTTTCACGATTGGTTTGTACAGCTAATACGGTTTACTAAAACAGATAAATAAGCATAGTAAAAAGAGCAATCTTCCAAGTCTACACACAGTGAGAAAAAGCACCTTTCCCCATACATATTTTCTGAAAATCTCTAAGCTCTCCCACCCACTGGGATCAAGTGTAGGAGTTTGATCTTGATTATTTACACATGCCAATCTTTTTATTTTGTTTGAAATGTCCCTAATAATTGAATTCTTTATTTTTAATACTGCCTGGAGCCGGATGACTTTGTTCAACACAAATTTTGGGATCTGAACTTGGCTTTTACAATTTTGGATTTTCTCAATTTCTATTTCACTTTCCCGGTTTTGTTCAATTTCTTCCAAATCATTATATATAGGAACTCCCAAACTTGATCCAGTTTCTTTAGGTAATAAGAAAATTGGTTTTATCACCCTAGCAATGCAGTTGCCAGTTGAGATCAAACTTAGGGGTTTAGAGCTCCCCTAAAATGTGTTCCAAAAGGGGTTTATCTCTTTTCCAGTACACTCATATAAATACTTGTAACAAACAGTTTTTCTTACCATTTTCACCATTTCTTTGCTTTTTACTAGATCTGCTGAGATTGTTTCACCAGCATCACATTCAAAGCAAAACCAGGCTTCCCCTATAGGGCACTCTCCTAGGAGTGGCTGCCTAAAAGCGGCAGTATTCTGGGCTATCCATTACACTCTCTTATTTTTCTGATAAAGGACCAATTGGGAGGGGTTAACACAATCAGGGTTAGAACTGATGTGGACTCTCGACAAGGAGCTCACTTCCTCTTCATAGCGGGGTTGGTAGCATTCACTGCACGGCTCAGCTGGGCTCCCCAGAGCACCACCAGCAATCAGAGCCATCAGTACTACCCTTCCCAAGAGTCCGGTATGGGTCATCTTGCACAGCCTGCCCACCCGGCCTTGCCTCTTGGGGAATTTTTTTCTGAGGAGAAGCTTCCAAGCTCTTAAGAGTCCCTTCTACCCGCTTCCCTGGTTAAACCTCTCTTGGTCTGTTCCCTACAAATTTTAGTTTCCCCCAGGGGAGTGTTCTGTAGAGGATTAACCTGGAGTTTTAGAAATATATTGGGGAACTTAAACTAGAATTACTTATTTACAGCCTTAAACTTTTTACCAACATAATTTACACAAAACTGTGGGATCTCAGCACGTCAGGACTGAGGTGCGAGTCACCGAGACCACCCTTGGGGGGCTCTGGAGTCCTGGAATGTTGCCAGAAGTGTCTGGTGGCTGGACTTTGATCCTACACAGGAGACGACACTTGTATGAGGATAGGAGGATTTCACCGGATTGAATGGTGAAGGGATAAGTTAATTAGAGAGTGAAACACAGGGTTTAGGATTTCTGTACAGGGGGGTCTTAGAGAAGTAAGATGGAGGAATTGGGGCGTGTCCTGTCCTTCTTCTTCTTCTTCTTCTTCTTCTTCTTCTTCTTCTTCTTCTTCTTCTTCTCCTCCATCTTCTGTGGTGATGGTGGCACTTTGGGATTGGTCATTACTAAAAGTGCACTGGTTAATAAGGGCAAAAGGTATTGGGGAAAAATGATAAATATTGTATACGTAACTTTGAGTATAAAGATAGGTGACCGCCCCGGAGGGCAGGGAGTGTGCTCATGGCTGGCTGCTGAGCAGACCTCTGTCGGGCCGAGAGAAAATCTTTTAGATAAGCAATTGATAAACACCGAGACCGAGAAAAGATTTGAAGCCTCTTTTCGTCTTTTGAAGCGCGGGCTGCCCCAAGGCCACCCCGGGCCTTTCCAGGCCATCCAAACAGCCGAAAATCGGACACCTGGCGTCCGCTGGGTGAGCTAACCCCCACCAAAACCTTTCGGGGGGGGAGCAGCCCTGAAGAACTGACGAGCCAAGAGGGCAGCTCCGAACTTGGACGAGCTCCCAGGAGAGCACTGACAACTCCTGAGGAGAGAAGCCTGAAGAAAGAAAAAAAAAAAGAAGAAGCAAAAAAAAAACGTCCAGGAGAGTCTGCAAAAAACGGCAGTCACTGAGAATTCCATCTCTCAGCTTCTGCCGAAGACAATTCGTAGCAGAGCAGCCCGGACCGGAACCAGGAAGGCGCCTCTGGGACCATCTCTCGTGACCTGCTGGATGGAGATCGAGACCTCCGGACCGCCCTGACAACAGATTCGGTGAGAAGGTCGAAAATAAGAACATGGGGGGCACACTTTCCCAGGAACAATGGGAAATTTTGTCCGCCTTACAAGGCGTGACTCAAGCATACACAGAAGGGATCCCAAAGAGAGAATTAAAACAGTTATTTTTATGGGCAAGACTTAATTATCCATTAGCAGAAACATGCCTGCTATTCGAAGTGGGGTTTTGGCAAGAAATTAACAGACATTTATATCTCTTAGCAACGAAAAAGGACGAGACAGCGTTAAAGCTGCTCTCGCCAGCAAGAATCATGCTAGAAGGCATATCAGTGCAGTCGAAATGCCGGGAAAAGCAGTGAAAGGCTGCGGCACCCTCAGAAGGAGGCAGGGAGCAAGACTCCGGGAAAAAATTAGCTATGGCCTTAAGAAGCCAGGGGGAAAGGGCTCTCGAGGAAAGAGAGCAGGAAATAATATTAAAACCCCCGGTCCCAAAACCCAGAAACCCCAGGAAACTCCTAAAGCGTCCTGAAACTCCAGAGAGCATGGAGGACTCAGGAACAGAAGAGAGGAAGCAGGGGGGAGAGAAGGGATCGGGGGGGGGCGCTTTCTCGCGGCGGCGCGCCGGCGGCAGAACAAGGCGGCCAGGCTACAGCGGTGCAGGCGGGGAGCGCGGGTGAAGAGTAACGGGAGACACGTCTTTAGGTGCGGCTTTGGTCAGCTCAGGGCCGGGGGCAGCGGCCGTCCCGGCCGGCAGGGACACAGACACTCTCGCGGCGGACGAAACTTGCAAAAACCCGGGGAGGGAATCACATACCAGCACGGGGGCGTCAGACACGGGCAGTGAAATGGGGGAAATTGCGCAGCCCCAGAGGGCTGCCATGGTGAGACGCAGGAGGCGCGCGGTTGTGACGTCAGACCCGGTGCGCAGGTCGGCCCGGATCGCGGAGCACTCCCGGAGGCTGGCGGGAGGCGGGCTGCACACACCGGTGGGGGGAGGAGTGAACACGGCGTCAGAGGAGGAGGAGACAGAGTCAGGGGCAGACCGAGGGGAGGAGACCTCGGAGGTGGAACAAGGGGGAGAGAGTGACGTCAGCTCGGGAGAGACAGGGAGCGGCTCAGAGAGCAGGCATGCGCAGAGAGTAGAACGCGGGCGGGGGCGGGCCAGACCCCCTGTGACGTCTCGGGCGAGGAGGGGCCATGCTCGTATTCTACATCCCGGGGCTCCACACCCTCTCCAGACTTGGTGCCTTTGGTTAAAACCCTCGGAGTCCAAGACTCACCCCTTCAATGGAGACTTTCTGGTGTTCAAGCCCCAATTCCAGCTGAATTAAAAGCCGAGCAAACACGGTCTCAAATGAGGTTCCCGGCATGGCAGCTGGCCGGAAGAGGAGCAGTCGAGCTCACTCCGTCATCCGAGCCAGGGAGGCCGGTGACAGCGCCATCTAGTGGCAGGAAGACGGATATGCACGACATGCTGGATTGGGTCGGCGGAGCCACAGCGCCATCTCGTGGCGAGACTGCAACAATGTAGCAATTTTTTCCAACATTTTATAAAAAGAAAAGCATTTTAAAGAAGACAATGCCAACACAACAAAGGGATTATCCATCGACTTTGGGATTTCATGAAGATGATGAAAGCTCAGATGAAGAACAACTACAAGGAGAAGATGTCATAAGGATCACAGCATCGAAAGGCGTTCTGAAATGGATGCTGTCAGCAGCAGAAGCAGCAAAAAGCTTCTTGCATTCAGTTGACACAGCAAAAGAGAAATATCGACAGGATCCTCGAAGTTCCTTTTCGGATTTGGGAGCGAGGCAAAAAACCTCAAGGCGAGAAATGAGACGGGATGAATCACCTATGACATCCACAATACCATTATTCAAGCAAATCCCAGCGGAACCTCAAGAAGAGGAATTTCAAGAGCCGGTGAAGACGATGGATTGTAAGCGAATTAGAAAAGCATTGGCAAAGGAAAAGCATTTATTTCTGGGATCAGGAGATCTGACAATGCCAGTGACATATGATGCCCAGGGGCAGAATCCAAGGTGGGAAAGGATGGGTCATGAGATACTCAAAGAATTAGGGAAGGTGGCTCAAACTTTTGGGCTGAATTCACAATACTTCAAACAGCTACTAAGAGGGACATTCGCTACATATGATCTCACACCATATGATCTACATATGATCTCACACCATATGGTATTCGAAGTATTGTGGCAATGATTCTCACTGACATGCAAAGCCTTGTCTGGGAAAAAAGGTGGAGAAAATATCTTGCTGAATTACGGAACAGATATCAAGGTGGACCAAACGCGAACCTCACAGAAGGACAGTTAGCAGGAGATCCTCCAGATGACAACCCAGGGGAACAAGAAGCGCGGCTCCCACGAAGAGTGTTAAGCGACATCAAGGAAGCAGCAAGAATGGCAATCATGCAAATCACACCAGCAGGAGCTCCAGAAGTCCCGTTCTCTTGCATCAAGCAAGGTCCCACAGAGCCATTCATGTCGTTCATCGATCGACTCACGCAAGCCGTGGATCGACAGGTGACGATAGAAGAAGCGAAGAGGCCTCTCTTGGAGAGCTTGGCTTTCGGCAATGCCAACCCGGATTGTCAACGGGTGATTAGCGCCATGCCAGGACGGCCATCCTTGGCAGAGATGGTGGAGGCATGAAGCAAGGTGGGGACACCTCAGCATGTCGCAGCGATTGTGAAGAACTAATTAGGAGAGGAATGGGAAAAGCAGTTAAAGGGACATTCAGAAAGGCAAACAGAGGACAAGACACTGGAAAAGATGTTGGAAAAAATACTGCATCAACAGGATGAGAACATCAACAAAGTTCTTGCGACGATGCAGAAAAAGAACGATCCCCCAAGAGGACAGTGCTACAGATGTGGGGAGTTTGGGCACATGAAAAGGAATTGTCCACGAACACATACGCCAGCGCCAGCACAGAAGGCAGAAAGGCCAGTTTGCGCACGGTGCGGAAAAGGAAGACACTCTGTGAAAGAATGTCATTCCCAGACAGACGTGGATGGAAATCCGTTACAGCATCCGGGAAACGCAAAGCGCAGCGCGGGCCGGCGCGCTCAGACACAAGTACTGGCGGTGTCACAAGAGCAGACCGGGCAATCATCAGTGAGCGACAAGCAGACGCCCTCAGCAAAACCCTCAGTCGATTCCACAGTGACCCAGACCTCCTCCCACCAGGGGCACAGTGTGCATTGGCAGCTTCAAAATTAGTATGCTTTCTAGATGAAAGTCATGCGGAGATACCAACGGGTATCCGCGGGGACTCATACAAGAAACAAGAGTTCTTGATAATTGGACAAGATAAGTGCAGTATTCTTGGACTCATTGTTTATCCAACAGTTGTCTCAGCGGACAAAAATACAGAGTTAACAGTTTTGGCAAAAGCACTTCGTCCACCATTGACCGTACCAGAAAACACTGTGGTTGCGAGAGCCTTCGCATTGCCGCCACACGCAGTTGGAGAGGTCATGTCAATCTTCGACGAAGAAGGTTTCCCTATGAAAGAACATGTTGAAGTACATGCAACATGGGTGAAGCACATAGGTCGAGACCGACCCACGCTCACATGCCAATTGACATGTGGGAACGGAACAATAGCGATCAGAGGCATGCTCGATACAGGGGCGGATGTAACAGTGATATCGTACATCTTTTGTCCACGCAGTTGGAGCTTGGTCGCGCCATTGGGTTCTCTCTCAGGCATAGGGGGAGCATCTCTGTGTCTGCAAAGTGAGAATTCTGTCGTTGTCACGGGACCAGGAGACAAGACGGCGATCATTCGTCCTTTTATCGTCCAAAAGCCGATCACAGTCTGGGGTCGGGACCTTTTGGCACAATGGGGCGCGAAGATCGAAGTGGATTTTTAATAGGGGTCACTGCAGCACTCGCCACACTGAAGCTGACATGGAAAACAGATGATCCAATTTGGGTGGATCAGTGGCCCCTTGAGCGGGAAAAATTGAGTGCTTTGAGAGACCTGGTCCAAGAACAATTGCGGGAGGGACACATCAAGCCAACAGACAGCCCTTGGAATTCTCCAGTGTTTGTCATCAAGAAAAAACTATCGGGCAAATGGAGGTTGTTACACGATCTCAGGAAGATCAACGAAGTCATAGAAGACATGGGACCACTTCAGCTGGGACTTCCATCTGTCTCAATGATTCCCAGAGATTGGCCGCTTGTGGTCATTGGCCTAAAGGATTGTTTTTTCAGTATTCCACTCCATCCAGATGATGCTCCGAGATTTGCCTTTTCAGTTCCGAGTATCAACAGGGAAACGCCTCTGCAGCGGTACCATTGGGTTGTTCTTCCACAAGGCCTAAAAAATTCTCCGACGATCTGTCAATGGTACGTGGCACGAGCTTTGGCACCAGCGCGGAAGAAATTTCCGAAGGTAAAGATCATTCATTACATGGATGATTTGCTCATTGCAGCATCAACACGACAGGAGCTGCAAGAAGCTCGTGACTGTGTGATCGCAGAGGTGCAAAAGGCAGGTCTGGAAATCAGCATTTCGAAGATTCAGGAGGTTGCACCTTGGAAATATCTAGGGTGGAAAATTTCAGAGAGAACAATAAAACCTCAAAAAATGGAGATCAGCACCAAGATCAACAATCTGCATGATTTGCAACAGCTTTTGGGTGAAATCAACTGGATGAGGCCGGTTTTGGGAATCACAAACAGCGACATTCCAGCGTTGCTCGATCTTTTGAGAGGAGACACAGACATTCGGTCTCCCAGGACGCTCACGCGAGAAGCGAAAAAGGAGTTGGAGAAAGTCGTAGACGCGATACAGAAAAGGCAGGCACATCGATTTCTTCCAACGTTGCCTTTTCAGTTGGCAGTGCTGGGGAAGAAAACACAGTTCCATGGTTTGATCTTCCAATGGGACGAATCGCAAAAGGACTCTTTGATAATCATAGAGTGGATTTTCCTACCACACAGGCCCACAAAAACAATTCTCACAGATTTGGAGATGGCAGCACAGATCATCATAAAGGCGAGAACAAGGTTGCTGACAATGGCAGGAAGAGAATTCTCAGTCATCAGATTACCCTTGAAGCAAGACTATTTCGATTGGGCAATGCAACAATCGAAAGACCTGTTAATCGCGTTGTTAGCGTTCCCAGGAACTTGCACGGTCCACTTTCCACAGCATAGAATACTGCAATCGCAAATATGCTATAAAGCAAAACCAAGAATAAGTGAAGAACCTTTGGACGGGATCACAGTGTTCAGGGATGGCTCAGGGAAGACACACAAGTCAGTGATCATGTGGAGGGACTCGACGACAGGGGATTGGGAATCTGACGTGAGGATGGTTCAGGGCTCTCCACAAATTGTGGAGTTGGCAGCTGTTGTCCGAGCATTTCAGTTGTTCAAACAACCTCTCAATCTGGTGACAGATTCCGCATATGTTGCAGGTGTGGTCAAGAGATTGGAAGGTTCGCTCTTGAAAGAAGTCAGCAATGGGATTTTATACTCATATCTGATGAGCTTGAAAACACTTCTAGAGAGCAGGGAAAGAGAGTATTTTATCACACACATTAGAGCGCACACGACACTTCCGGGATTTTTAGTGGAAGGAAATGCTCGAGCGGACAGGTTGACAATGCCCATTTCGCAAACACTGCCGGACATTTTTGAGCAGGCAAGGTTAAGTCATGCGTTCTTTCATCAGAATGCGCAAGCGCTGATGGAGTCCTTTCGTCTCACAAAGAGTCAGGCGAGGGAGATCATTAGTGCTTGTCCAGACTGTCAGTTTGTGCAGCCACCTTCTTCTACCGGAGCCATCAATCCACGGGGGCTGCAAAGTCTTCAGTTGTGGCAAGCTGATGTCACGAAATATCCATCTTTTGGGAGGCTCAAAAATGTTCATGTTTCTGTGGATACCTTCTCAGGTGCAGTCTTTGCTTCAGCACATGCAGGGGAAACAGCAGACCATGCTTGCCAACATTTTCTGCAGGCATTTGCAGCATTAGGTGTGCCTCAGGAGATAAAAACAGATAATGGTCCAACGTATACAGGCAGGGTGCTTGACAAATTCCTAAAAAGATGGGGTGTCAGACACACGTTTGGCAATCCACATTCAACCAAAAGTCAGGCGATCATTGAAAGAACACATCACACCCTGAAATCCCTTCTGGACAGACAGAGAAGGGGTGAGCCAGAGGCAACACCTCACATGAAATTACATAAGGCACTGTATGTGTTGAATTTCCTAAATAGCTCATCCTCGGAACCTAAACCACCAATCGTGAGACATTTTCTAAACAGCACACAGGCAAAGCTAAGGGAAAATCCTTTAGTTTTGATCAGAAACCCAGAGACAGGACAAATAGAGGGTCCTTTCAAACTAATTACTTGGGGCAAGGGTTTCGCTTGTATCTCCACAGATCAAGGTCTAAAGTGGGTGTCGGTGCGGCACGTGAAGCCATTCCGAACGCGAGAACACGAGAACGCTGATCCAGGAAACAAAGAGACGAGTACTCAGACAGAAGTCGAGACTCAGACTGCAAAGAACGATTCCAAAGAGAAATAAAAAGAAACTAAGGAATTTGGGGGTTTTCACATAAAAAGCGAAATAATGAGTTTTATGATGCTTATGTGCATCATTCTTTCATTCATTGCAGTAAGCAATGGAGGAGATTTACCTGTTAATCAGCCAAGGCAAAATGTATGGGAGACTTTAGCTCAGGCAGCAAATTTAGATAGTATTTGCCTGACACATTCGAGGCCAGGAAAACCATTTTCAGCATGCATGGTTGGATTGCCAGTGGACGAATGGCCAGTTCCAGGGCACTCCGCAGTTAACATTTCGCAGGTCATTAAAGATCCTGTGAAAGAGTGGTGTGCTTGGACACATCTACTTCCTGTGGCTTCTACAGAACCTCAGGAATTGGAGATTTTTGGGTCCATGACAATGGAATTCTGCATGCAGTTTGAAGCTCCGAAGGCCACAAAGGCGAAAACTATCGATTTGACTCCCATTCATGAGTTCTATAAGAATGCACCAGCTTGGTGTAAATATACAGAGAAAACTACCAAAGGATCGATCCAAGTCCCAGTGCAATTGCCACGGGGTTTGTTCTTAATTTGCGGGGACAGAATTTGGCACGGCATTCCTGCTAATGCCACGGGAGGTCCATGCAGCATTGGGGAAATTTCAATGCTATCGCCTGATTTGAACATGCTAAGAGAGAAAAGGCACAGAGAAAAAAGATCAATCGAAAAATATGCGACAGATTGCAATGACGAAATATTTTCTTGGGACAAGAAAACGAGTATTGCTACAGCAATTTTCTCACCTCAAACAGCATCAGGGGTGGCTTTGACTCAGATCGACCGCATGGGTTGCTGGTTGAGCAAACATGCACGGTCTGTGTCTGTCGCATTGGATGACGTTAAAAGACATCAGTGGTGTAAGACAGGCGACTCTTCAAAACAGAGCGGCGATCGATTATCTATTGCTCGCTCATGGACATGGGTGTGAAGAGTTTGAAGGGATGTGCTGTATGAATCTCTCTGATCATTCAAGGTCAATTCATGAAAGTATTAAAAATATAAAGGACAGCATAAATAAGCTTGGAGAGATCACAGGATCATGGATCGATCAGCTGGTAGAATTCTTTGACATCTCTCCCATTTGGAGAGGAATTTTAGGAGTAGGGTTCCATGTTTTAATAGTTCTCCTAGTCCTCATAATTGTCGTCCCATGCATATTTGCATGTTTAAAACGTGCCATGAATCGGATAGCAAAAGAGGTTTTCTTGGTGCAAACAGAAGGGGGAGATGTGGGATCTCAGCACCTCAGGACTGAGGTGCGAGTCACCGAGACCACCCTTGGGGGGCTCTGGAGTCCTGGAATGTTGCCAGAAGTGTCTGGTGGCTGGACTTTGATCCTACACAGGAGACGACACTTGTATGAGGATAGGAGGATTTCACCGGATTGAATGGTGAAGGGATAAGTTAATTAGAGAGTGAAACACAGGGTTTAGGATTTCTGTACAGGGGGGTCTTAGAGAAGTAAGATGGAGGAATTGGGGCGTGTCCTGTCCTTCTTCTTCTTCTTCTTCTTCTTCTCCTCCATCTTCTGTGGTGATGGTGGCACTTTGGGATTGGTCATTACTAAAAGTGCACTGGTTAATAAGGGCAAAAGGTATTGGGGAAAAATGATAAATATTGTATACGTAACTTTGAGTATAAAGATAGGTGACCGCCCTGGAGGGCAGGGAGTGTGCTCATGGCTGGCTGCTGAGCAGACCTCTGTCGGGCCGAGAGAAAATCTTTTAGATAAGCAATTGATAAACACCGAGACCGAGAAAAGATTTGAAGCCTCTTTTCGTCTTTTGAAGCGCGAGCTGCCCCAAGGCCACCCCGGGCCTTTCCAGGCCATCCAAACAACCGAAAATTGGACACAAAACACTTTTGAAATATTTTAAGCAATATTAGAACTCTGATACCAATTTTTCCTATACAGTTCAGTCTTTTTGACTCTTCCTCCAGAGAGTCAACTTTAAATCTCAGTATACTCAGGTGAATCACCTTGTGATGTGGATGAATCCTTATCCAGTGCCTGGAGGTGAGTGGTGTGGACTCTGGCCCAATGCCAGAAGAAGAAACTGGGAGTCTGGCCCAATGCCAGAAGGAGACAGGGGTGGAGTCCGGACCAATGCCAGAATGCCAGAAGGAAAAACTTGGTGTTGAACCCTGGTCCAATACCAGGGGTAAGAGTGATGTGAGTCCAACCGTCTTAGTAATGAAGAATACCTGAAACGGGCTTTCAAACACAGGCATTAATGGTCTGCTGTTAATGATTTTATCAAAACTTAGTTTTTCTGTTTAATGTTCTCAGTAATTTCTTTTTTTCCATAGCTTGTATGTTTCTCTCATCAACTTCTATATACTCTGTATTTTGGAAGGAGTTGTATTTCTCAGCTAACTTAACTCCCAAAGTACTCTTATTCCACTATTTTTCTGTGTATTTAATTCACTGGTTTTCTGTTCTATTTTTCAAGATCTTATTTATTTATCTCTTGCTTCTGTTTCATACTTTCACTTACAGCTTAAATATTTCTTTCAACTCCTTACACTTAATTTTTTCCTTTTTTTTCTTTACACCATTGTTCTACACAATACACTTGCCTCTAAGAAGATGAGGTAAAGCTTGTAACTACATTACCTCTATTGTAATTTGTTTATATTCACTCTCTCATTTCTCATTCACTTTCACACATTCGTCTACACCTTTAAGACACAAACTTATTGCTAGAAAATCATGGGTCCCTGTAGCCCCCCCCTTCACCCTGGGGGTTGGCCCACAGGTCTCTGGGCCTCATGGAAGTGCCCTGACTTTGGTAGCCTCTGATGCACATTCACCTGTGAGGCTGTCTGCGTGTCACTCACACTCTTACAGCTACGGCTCTCTCACACATCTGGGGAGCACTAGTCTGGTTTGCAGGTCACACACACACACACTTTGGTCACAGCCCCCACCTGCCCGGGGGACACAAGCCTGGTTTGCAGGTCACACACATACACACACTTCCACTGCCCCCTTCCCACCTGCCCGGGAAGTTGAGGCTGACTTTTCTTGTGACTCACTCTCACACACTCAACAAGACAACAATAAGGTACCTTTTACTTTCACACCACTTATTACAAGTTAAGTATTACTGGCTAGTTTTGGTGCTATTGGATATCCTGTCTACCTAGCTGTTTTTTTCTAACTTCAGATGTTACTTTGTTGAGACAGGACTTATCTGCTTCTGTATCAACAAAAAAATGCTAATTCTTCATTTAGGGGTCCCACCTCAAAGTTTACCAAGGGCTCGTCTAGATGTTGCATCAGGTCCCCTAAAGTATAAAGCCCCTGATCCTCTAATTGTCACTTCTAAGGATCTTTTCTAAATTATCTTGTTCCCTGGCTATTGCTGCATCGAGACTGAGGTTTCTACAAAACCTCCTGGTGTGTCCTGGCTCTCCACAGTAATAGCAATGTCGTTCTCTCAAAGGGACTTGAGGTGTCTCTATCCCTTTTGCACCTGACAGTACAAGAGGCCTATCCTTGCCTCCTCCTGGTGGTGGACCCGCCCACCCGCATTTTCTAGCTACAAAACCCATGTCTTACCCTTGGGCCTTTGCTTTTTCTTCCCCCCTTTTTAAATCACCTTAAATGCCTCTCTTAATAATCTTTAAAATGTCCTTGCTTGCCCTCTTCCATCTTTTCCGTTTCCTCCTTTTATCAGGCCAAGATTTGGTAAAAAATTTGGGTTTTTTTAGTAGCATTTGACCTTCTGGGGTTTGGGTCTATTCTAGAGTAAAAACGGAAGTCCGCCTTGGCGTTTAAAGCCGGCAGCAGGAGCTTCCTTTCCCCTGCGTCCCCTCAAATGCCAATTGGGTGTTATTCCTTTGGGAATGACTCTTTGATCCCCCTATTTCAAAGACCATATTCCATCAGGGCCCTTTCCCTCCCTCCTCTGGTTGGGGTTCCCGCTGGGACCCGTTAGGGGAAATTTTCTGTTCCCCTGAGGGCACCTGGGGTCCTGGAGGTTATCTTTTTTTTTCCCCAAATTCTTATGCCACCCACCCAAATCATTGGACCTTTTTGGGGAAAATAATATCTAGGGGGAAATTCACCCCCCCCCGTGTAGTATTTGGCCTAGAAATTGATCCACTTGGTTAGCTTCCCCCCTGGGTCCCAACTAAATGCCCCAACTCTTTCTTGAATCCCCTCACCTCAGAAGCACTTGGGGGCATTCACAAAGCCAACACCTTCCCTACTCCCCCCCCATGGAACCCTTTTGAGGGGAAAAAGTCCTTTTGCCTTGGGGGGTCTTGGGCTGGTGTTTCAGTACGCCCCTCTTCAGATCCAAAACTTTTTAGGGGTTCTGGGTTCCCTGAACTTTGCCCCCTGGGAGGTGTATTTGCTGTTAGCTGTTTATGGGCGAGGAGGGGATTTGTGTCCAATGGAGAGGGAAAGGGACAGCAAAAAGGAGGGGAAGAGCCTGGGGATATTAAGTCAGCTGGAGAAGGGGGGGAGAATGCGGGTGGAGTAGGCACTTGTGGGGGTGCAGAAAGGGAATGAAAGGGGGTACTGGGGTTTTCAACGGAAGCTGAAAGAGGAGAAGGGGGGATTTTTAGAGGTGAAAGATGGGAGCCGGGGGGAAAAACCGGACCTGCCATTTGGGGCTTGAAAAAGGGATTTAAGGTGGAGGGGCAGAAGGAGGCGATAAACCCGGGGGTCCATCTTTTACTTGTTTTTTCATCCCCCCCTTTATTCCCCTCTTTTCCCCTTTACCTTACTTTTTGCACCCCTTCATCCCAAAAACGCTCTTTAACCGCAGGGTAATACAAATAATTGCTCAGGATCATATCCCCCGAGTTGTAAAATAATGATTTAGTTGTTGGCACACCCAAACCTT